>NC_137660.1:6893582-7103582 GCF_963422515.1 Blennius ocellaris | reverse complement strand
AACTGTAAAGCAAAAGACAAAAGAACAAGTACTTTTTGTTGACACTTGTGCCGATTGTCGAAACGTTGGAAGCCGATCTACTGATGACTCACAGTTCATCTGATAGACACACAAAGTAACACACACTTTTGGCTTAGCACATCTGCCTTCTTAAATATACGATATCAGGTTTGTGCTCCAGATTGAGCAAAATACTGGGATTAAAGTTCAATATGCAAATATGACTGAAGATATTTATGAGAGCGTCTGTTCTCAGAGCATTTAGTCTGCCAGTGTTAGTGTCAGCTGGTTCCCCAACACTTTTAATTGAGCACTTTATTAAGACATTATCGAAGACATTTTCTCAAACTTAAGATTTATCCATCGTTAAACTCTGATTTGTTTGATAACTTCCTCCACCAATGCATTAAACTCTACGGTATAGCATTGAGATTTTTGTTTATTGGGCCACCGCGCCTCATCCTATCACTCTATGGTGAAGAAAATGCAGACGTCTTGTGAAAACAGGGTGGAAAACACACAAAACCTTCAGTCAGTCACGCACACGTTTTACATGCAAACTGAAAAAACAACATGTTTCCTTGAATGAGCAGCTAAGCACACCTTAACAGGATCTTAGCAAATTGAGTCCCACATGGGAGAATCCTATTTGGTGAATTGAAAAAAAGGAAACAGGATGCTCCGATGCCACTTTTGTAATGGACGAGTATAAGCACAAGCACTTTGAGCTACATGCTGATACTAAGTACCAATATGAATCCTTGTTAAATACCATAAATCCAAATTCATACTCTATACGTAAACAATATATGGAGGCAATCCGTTACCATGAACTGTCGTCATGTAATACTGGCCCGATTTGTTTCAGGGAGTTTTCAAGAGTACGAGTACTTCCTGATACTGGCATTGTATGCCAGAAAACAAACTGCAGAACATTAGTGTGAGATTTGTGGGATGAGCAGCGGAGTTCAGTGTGTAGGTTGCACCGATTAAGAAAAAGCCAAATCTTCTTCCCCTGGTGACATGTGATCTTGTCTGATCTCCTCGTTTTCTGACCGTCTTCCTCTGGAAAAGGGTTTTTAGTGCACTGATGGCCTGTATTAAACGTTTGGCTCGAAGGTTTAATTTGAAATCTTTGGATGGAGAATGTTTCACGTCACCGAGGCTCCTCACAAACATCGAGCACAAACATGTGTGTGGGTTTCATTAACATGTTTCCCCCGCCGTTAACAGCAGCACTTGTGTCGCTGGGACCTCCAAACCCGCCCACGCCCTGTGGCATTCTGGGAAAGAATGTCTGGAGTACGGGGGTTGGAATCAGAATGGAGAGCCTTGTTTTGAGAGCGAGTGTTTTGCTCTCCATCTGTGTGTGTGTGTGTGTGTGTGTGTGTGTGTGTGTGTACAGTATAATACAGTGTTCTGTGTCATACACTTGCCCCACGCAGTTTCCACTGCAGGCCCTCTCATGTTTTCTCAGTCTGGTCACAAACTTCACCACTTCGCCACCGCGTCCAAACACACCTTGTCGAGGCCGTCAAAGTCTTGGCCGAGAACAGGGAACACAAAAAAGTGTGGGGAATTATAGTTCTTCTGAACAGCTAGTCAATAGAGAGCACTTATTAAGACTCACTTGTAAACAACAAGCAGAAGCTTCATAAGTCCCTTTTAGAAAATTAATGACTTTTGGGGGTAAATTGTCATTTACTGGAAATGACAATTATATCTGGTATATTTTCAAATAACACATCAATTCATCAATTCATCTTTCAAGGCATTTTAGAATTCTTTGAAAGAAACCACTCATTAATACATATGGGCATATTATCAAAACATTTATAAACATTAACAAACTTGGACACGTTTGATAAATTCTGAACACATTTCTGTTTGTGTGCTTTTAAAAATTACTTTTCAGCTAAATTTCTTCTTTCAAACTGGTAAATTAGAAGAGAAGTGACAGAGTTAATAATCAGAGACTTGTTGTCTTCGTCTCAAAGTCTCCTTAAAACACACATGAAATGATGCTGATTGGTTTAATTTCATGTCAGTCACTCTGATGTTAATCAGTGATTGGTGAGATCCATACTAAGCCCCGCCTCCCGGGGTGGCTTTCTGCAGGACCCCAGGCTGCGCGTACACACACACACACACACACACACACACACACACACACACACACACACACACACGCACACACACAAATTGAGAGAAGCTTAATGTAGGTCCATGAGAGTGAAATTCAGCACATTAATGAGCCTAATGAATCAGACGATCAATACTTTACATCCACTGTTCTTCCTGCCTGAGGCCCCGTTTACACAACAATGTTTTCACGTGAAAACGAAACACTTTTTGTGTTTTGGGGTTGGTTTAAACTACAAAATTGCTTTGAGTCACTGAAAATTTAACTTTTTGATAACAGCTCCCATGGTGGAACGTTCAAAAAAGAAAAAAAACGGGCTCTGTCTCCATGGAAACGGGAAAATGTTGATATTGCAAACATGCACTCCAATCAAGAAAGATTTATTCCAGACAATGAATGCTACGTGTGCTCTTCACTCTTGAATAAAGTGCCTCTTTATTAAAGTCTAGATTCATGCCTCCATCATCTGGATCACAGGTGGAGACACATTTTGTTTCTTCGTTTGTCACTTGAGATGTCATGTAAACAGGGTTTTATTTTCCCAGTCACCTCTAACCCACCTACTGACCTGAAGCCCTTCAAAAGCCCCGACCAGCCGAAGACTCAGTTCTTTTTTCTTTCTCGCTTCACTTTTCATGATATCAAGTGAACAGAACGAAACCCGACAATGTTGTGGAGTGTCGTTCTGAGTGGATCAGATTGGTAACACTGTTCTTTCTGTTGTCCCCGATTTACACTAATCCTGCCCGGACCCTGTTTGTTTGTTTTGGGATTTGTTTGTTTTTTTGTTTTTTCCATCACAAGTGCATCGTTGGTCTTTTTTTTTTTTTTATTTAATTAGTTTTTGACTTCTACCACGAGGCAACCATGGAGGAAAAAATTTGAGTTTGAAATGGTGTGACAAGTTAATCACAATTTTTGTAAAATAATTGTGATTGATTGCACTTTTCTTTAATCTTTGAAATCCTCCTTTGAGTTTGCAGAGCATGCATGTACAGAATAGAAACATAACACTTGTTGATATCACAATAACGATAAAGTTGAGATTTAATGTGCAGTCCAAAACCAAATGCAAAGTTCCCAACAGTTTTTTTTTCAATGTTTATTGTAATCTGGTTCTTCACACCTTATGCTGGGTTCCATATTCCAAGAAAAGAAAAAGGGAACTTCTGAATAAAAAGAAGTGGAAACAACTATTTTCCCTTCAAACACTTTCCCAAGCAACCCGGGTTCTGCCAGGATGTCCATGAGGGTAAAAAGCCTATTTCAGGCTGAACCATGAAAATCAGATGTTTCCCCCTCATCGCTTTGTGTGGATTTGGGGAAGCTCATGGTGACACGTGCAAGCGCTCGACAGCCAGCCACATCTGAACCCTCCACAATCCATCACATGGATCACAGAGGGAGACGGCGGGGGGCTGCCAGGAGAGGAAGGTGGGGGTTCTGGAGATATGCGGGAAGGTTTATCCACCAAGCACTCCAACGTGTCCTGAAAGTGACAGAATAGTTTCCATCATGCTGCAATACATGAGCTTTTGGAACTCTGGTACATTTGACTCAAATCAGTGGTTCACGACAGAACGATTATTTGATCCATGTGATTAAATGAGGTGTTCTAGAACTATAAATAATCATAAATGATTACAGTTTATTGACCAGTGTTTCTCTAATCCTGAGTCTCCAATGTCTGATGAAGTAGGAAACATGGACCTTTAATAATCTGGTAGGGATAATGCATAACAAACATGACTAAAGTTATATAAGTTAACTTCAGGCGCCAAAACTTTTTGGTTCCAAAATGTTTGGAAGTACCACATTTCAGTTTGTTGGAAAACTTTGAACCATCCAGCCATATTTGATTATTAGAATAATTCCGGTGACCTTTTGACCTTGAATCATTTAAATTCTACAGTGTTTTGGTTATCAACCGGGACTGAGTTGAAGAGAAAAATAAAGTTTAAAAATCTTTTTTTTTTTCCTTTAACACACCATGCAGAACATTTCTGTGTGCCCCTGAGAAAATTCCTGTAAGTTCCACTCAAACTGAACAGCATTCATTGTTATATACTGTTATTAATCTATTAATCTTCAATAACAGAAAGGATTTCTTGATTTCTCTCTCGGGTGTGTGTGTGTGTGTGTGTGTGTATACAGTATACAGTACATGGCTCTTTAGCTCCTCTGAAGTGGCTCCGCAAAGCTTTCACAAAGTCTACATGAATAAACATTGAACTTAGTTTCAAAGGGACTCCTAACTCTGGTTATATTTGAAAATAGTTAAGAACACAAACAGCCAAAATAGTTAAAACTGATAAATGTCAAAATGATCTACAGTACAAAAAAAAGCTGAAAAAGGAGTGAAACTGCTAAATCCAGGTACAAAAACAGGTCAAATGTAATGAAATGTTCACATCCTGAATTGCAGTTAAAAAAAACTTCTCACGTGTTCACCTCAATTCAAAGGTGAAATATGTTTTCTGCCTCCAATTAAACTTGATCAGTCATATAGGTTGCAGACCCCTGACCATGAATAACAGCATGACCAACATGAGTTTAGTTTGCCTTACACACTGTTCACATGAAGACGATCAGCTGGAAGCAGAATCGTTGCTTTGCCGGCAGTCAACATGGACGTCACAATGTGGATCGGAATGGATTAAGTTATGGTCAAATTTTGAGGTACGCCACAGAGAAACCTACATATAATATCTGTCCACAAAGAAATGTGGAGCTCCAGCTGAGAAAATGAATCTGGCCACAGAAACCAGTTTGAACCTGATTAACAAAAGTGTATTTTCAGCTTCTTCTGAGGGAATAATTTCCCTGACGTGGTCAATCAAATGGTTTAAGCTCATCCCCGTAATGATTCTGTTCTGTGAATCACGCCTGATGGATTCTGTGTGTATTTTTGTTCTGCGGCCACCTTCCACGTGTGACATGTTCACAATATCACATTTGCACCATACCAGGTCAAAATTGGGTCATTTTCATATTCTGGTCAATTTAGTGACTTGACTGACCTACGATTTGAACTTCATCAGGTCACAGAGAGAAACAGCCCACTCACTCAGCATGCCCTGTTCATTTTCTCAGGAAAAATTGGACTTCATAATCTAAAAGCATATTCCTCCAATCTTTGGCGATTCAAAGCTGAAGAAGCCGCCATCATTCAACCTGTTTTTCTCCGTGAGTCAGACGGCAGATTTATGAAACCTTTTCTTCAAAGAGAACTATCTTTGGCTTTTTCATAAACCTTGAGTCAGCGTGTCCTTCCGCCCACGCAGTCACTACCTGAAGAGACCACACTCGTCTTTCTCTTACTGGCCTGCAGGAGCCAGGGGATGGAGGGAGTGTGACATAAAGACTGAGAAAGAGACAGAGAGAAGAACAGAAAAACAAAAGGATGATCTCCAATGACCGTGAATCATCTGTTGCCGTCTCCACCGGGCCCACGCAGTCGACTCCAAAGGAGTATAAATAGCCATTATCAGTAAAAAAAAATCTGTTTTTAAAAACTGACAAAACCAGAGAAACAAGACAAGCAAATCTCACCATCCTGCCCACAGCGGCAGACCTGCGATCGGGCCCGCTCCACTGCTGCTGACTCTGTTTTCCCCCCATTCTGCTGTCTGCCGGCCTCCATTTACAAGTTCGCCAGGGTTTCGGTTGTTTCAGAACAGGAGTTCAAACATCTCAGATCCAAATGAATCCAGCTCACTCAGAAAATGTGAATCACGTAAACAGCTGGACCAAATACGTCAGCCGGAACCCTACGACCACTGAGAAGGAAGTAAATAACTGGTAGTTGCTGGAATGAATTTGGCAGAATTTGAACCTTTTCTTTTGAAAGTTGACGGGGAAGTCAAAAATGAAGTTTTCGTGGGCCGTTCCCATCTACAGAAGCACATGTGAAACCTGGACTGTGTGATCCGATCCAACACAGAAGGGCCACTGTGGATCTGTAACTGGATTTCAATTTCATGGCACGTTTGCATTGCTTCAGCAGACCCTGGAGAGCTTTACAAGGTCACATCCACACACTCACAAGCCAATGGCTGCCATGCACTCCATCTCTTTGGAGTAATTTGGGGTTCAGCGTGTCGCTTCAGGACAATTTGTCCAATTAAAAAGAAACCTGCTGTGATGTCACTTTGTGTGAACACTGCCCTCTCAACACTGGTGAACATTGAACAAGTCCAACGATCCTGACAAACATTTACTCACTACAGGAAGCAGGAAGCCTTTGGTTAAGGATGATGTAAAAACTGCCAGTTTTTTGTTGATTAAATAACTTCCGTGCTTGACTGCCCCCGTGATGTGTTTCCATGTTGGAGGAGACAGGCTGTCGCCTCGTGACCAAGTGGAAAAAAAGTCTGAAGAGAAGGTGGCCATAAAAGAAATGGTTCTATCAGTGAAGGAAACACTTATGTGAGGTAAAACCTTTCTGGAAACTAAGTTAATAGTAGCAACAACATTGTTTTCAGAATGTTTCTGTGTAAATGCAAAACCTTCCTGAAAGGATTGGTGATTGATTTGATCCATTCAGCCACTCCAAACCTCTTTTCAACTGAAACTCAATTAGTTGTTTCCTCCAGCTGCCTACTGACAGATTTTTCATGTAAAAAAAAATACATCAAGTAATTTACAAGTATAAATGCATTTCAGTGACATATCAGTAAGAGAACCAGAAATAAATCTGTGACCATGTGATCTACTTTTGCAACCAAAGAAGGGAGCAACTCAAATTTTCTCTTTCCTTTATTTTGCTGAATCCGATAAGTAAAGCTCCCAAAATCCCTGAAAATGTGAAAATACTGTATTTTTCTGATGCAATATTGAAAGATGAGTGATCACAAGTCTCCATTATGATGAGTTTTATATTATATTGTGTAATGTAAAAGAAAAAAAAAAGAGTTGGGATATAACTTTTGGAAGCATTGGGTGTGTGTCACTTTGCACTGAGTTCACATGCACAATGCACATCATCAAATGTGACCCAAGGGGGAAACAGAAAGGAGCTATTACAAAAAAGAAATGAGAAGCAGAAGTGTTTCTCACCAAGTCTAGAAATCCTGACAAGTTATAACTATCCGTCGTCAGAACCACTTTAATTAGCCTTGTAAGTTACAGGATGAAAATTCACTACATGCAACACAAGTAAAGGGTATTTAATCTGAGGTTCATAGGAGTAACTCCATCAGAACTGGTCTAATTCCTGCAATTCATCCTCTTCCAAAGTCTTAGAACTTTCTGTGCGTTTGCTCCTACAGATGAAATTATGTATACATATATATATACTGTATATATATATATATATATATATATATATATATATATATATATATATATATATATATATATATATATATATATATATATATATATATATATATATATTTCTCCCTCCAGCTTCCTGCTGGTTGAGCTGTTCTGCATCCCGTCATCAGCGTTCGCCCATGGCAGGTTAGTGGCACATCGAGGAACAGGAAGTGGAAGTTGGTGATTAATGCGGATCCATGCCTGGCTGCCCAGAGCGTCCAGCTCAGGTATGAGTAATGCTGCTGACACAACTGTGCCACTTCAGCGACAGAGCAGGGGGGGAAAAGAGAGCTAATAAGGGAGACAGTGGGAGGAAACAGCACTTTGTCGCTCCACCATTCCAGCACACTTCACCAACTATTGGGTGGTAAACAGAATACTTCACAGGATTGTTGACATCTACCAAAAATAGAGGCAACATGTACCTCATGCATGATCCCACGGTGCTCGTGCTTCTTATCTGGAGCTGCAGCAGCTCCGGATTTTCTTAATAGGGACTGAGCAATACGTTATTGTTGCAAATAAAAAAAAGTCATAAGAAGAGTGGCAAGAAAAATAGACATTCCTAGATGTAAAACTCGTAAACAGTTTATTTTAGTGAAATGCTAAATCACATATTCAGTAAATAATTACCTCAATTTCTGAAGCAAGAGTCCTCGTTGGGATCATTACTGGAGAACACGGTGTAAAGTATGAAAGTAGCGCGTTTGATAAAAACACCACATGGCAATAAATGGAAATATACTCATATTTTCCAGCTATTTTTTGGATCCACCCAATAAACCTTGACTCTTATTTACCAAGAAAACATGCTAAACTGTTGGATCTATGTACGTTTAGCAGGTGATGGCCTAAGACCAACATTACCTGCAAACAACGGGATTCCAATAAGGGTTTTGCATGCATTTGTTGGGTGAGTTATCAAACATTTCACAAAGAGGCGGGAATTTGAATACAAAATGGGAGTTGGTTCAAAAGAAGAGATTTAGACATAACTGCAAGACCCAAGAAGAACAACAACGCAGGAAATCCTAATTAATGAAGTCATAGGGGACCAGTTGGGGATAAAAACAAAACTGTCAACACAAAACCAGCAGAATCTGAAGGCTGAACACCTTTTTAAACACGTTATCAACATGTCAGGATCAACAACAAAAGCAATCTCTGACATTGTTAAATACAATACACGTTGAAAATAACTCTATTTGCATTAACTTCTCCCAGTATATCGTGAGCATTCCAGGCCAAGAGTTGACGCTGTTGGTTGTTTTTGGAATGACACCACACACACATGCAGAGAGCAATATGCTATTGGCATTAACAATAGCGAGTACATGGATTTTCAAACGAGCAGACGGCAAACTGGATGCTATAATGGGTGAATCTCTTCTATAAAACTAGAATATGGATGGGAGTCATGTCACTACTTACTGCGGCCGTGGTGAGCAGGTGCAGTAAGAGCATTTCAAGAAGGGGACGAGCGCCGAGTGTCTCCAGAAAGTGTGGTTTTTGTCCGTTTACATGACAACGGAGCCCAAGCGTTTCAAAAAGTCCCACCTTGGGAGCCGTTTCCAAAAAAGTTGCGTTTTCAGTGGCTCCGAGCACCCAAACCAAAACGCTTTGAGTTTTCACTCAAAATCGTTGCCGTGTCAACGGACCCTAAGTCACTCAAGACACCTGATCTATCATGAGTGTATCTGGATACTGAGAGGAAGCCAGAGAACATGGAGGACATGCAAACACCAAGCAGGAGGTCTTCAGCTGCTCTGTGTTTCATGCAGTTTGTTTCTCATCATAAGCGCCTCCGCCTCGTTCATCACGAGAAGTATTCAGACGAGCCTGTGGATCTCTCACTGTGGGTCTTCTTCGAAACGTTGCGCCTCGCCGTTGTCAAGCCAACAGCAGTTGATATAAATAAATCACATGTAGCCTGGGTCAATAGCTGGCATAGGCTTAAAATGGAAAAAGAAAGATGGCAGGTATAGAGGAACCAAAGCTGTCCTTGGTCTGAACGAAGCCTCGCTCGCTGCTGGTAAACGGGACGAGGCTGGTGAATGGAGGCCGTCATTAGCTTTTCAGAGAGATGTTTCTTTTCTTCTTTTTCTGAAAATAGAGGTCAGCTGAACAGATGCACTCATTTTCATTGCTCTCTGGTCTAACTAGTGACGACTGAAATGTGCGGTTTTACTACCTTCAGTGTGGATGTGCTCTCGTTTACATCCATCAAACCAGCATCACTTAAATGAGCATTTACTAGAGCCACTTGCCGATACCAAGTACCGTTCCGAGGACTTATTAAATGCCATGAAGCCTAATTCATAGTCCACAATAAAGTAAACAGTAAACAATACATACATATGTTGTCATGAGCCACATCTGCACAGCCTCTGCATCGATGTTACTCAAATAATCCTTACAGTACAATACGATACACACTGTCCTATGCTATAGTGTAGACTGTAAGGATTATTTGAGTAACATCGGTGCAGAGGCTGTGCAGAGACACTGCTGTGTACTGTATGCTCATTTTAGACCGTAGGCTGAGCTCCCTTTGTGCCGCCACACTTTATGTATAATGACAGGTATGTAGCATTAATCCATTTCATAAACAATGACTTGTGTCCTGAGCTAATTATTTATATCTTTAGCTCTGCCCGATGATCAGAAAACACAAATGGTAAACACCAATTTATTTGTGACTGGATGACTGTTTGAGTTGGAAGTGATCTGAAAGAAGATTCAATTTGAGTTCCAGTAACAAAATACCAAATTCCACTAAATTATGATTTCTGAATGAAAGCAGAGGGATTGCGAGTGATAACCAGACTGTGGCTGGTTGAAGAGAAGTCTTTTGAGGCTCTGTGCTGGCAGCGGTTGGAAGTCTGGAGGCGCCACGTCTGATGTCCCATCAAAGGATGACATGAAGCGACTGTATCTTTGACACCTTTTCTTGCTGTCGCTCACAACCGACTGATGGTTTGTAGTCATGTTTCAAAGGTTAGAGTCAAAATGATCTCATACAAGCAATTTATTAAATTCAGTTGCATTACAAAGCACAAAGTAAGTACCCATTACTCCCCGCCACCCAAAAAAAGTATAAATGTATAAAAAATTGCCCAGTCAGCAAATAGACCCATGGAAAATAATGGTGGTGGCTGTTTAAGTGTCTTGTACTGAGTCAGAGTACAAGACACAAAACAAAAAGTTCAGCCCTCTGATGTGTGCTGTGTTAGAGCGAATTTCTAAAAAAACAAACCAAAAAAACCCCAAAACATTATGTGTAAGAGTTGTGCAGCCCCTTTTCCAGAACAAACCTGAAGAAGAACATTATTGCAGTTTTAGGTAGCCTCCCCAAAAATATATATACTGTATATAATAAAAAAAATAATTCCGCAAATAGAAAACATGCTTCTTTTTTGTAGATTTTATTCTTTTTCATAGCAGGAGACAGCATTGAAAATGGGAGTTTGTTGAAATGTCTTAGGTCGTGTACAAAGATAATAAAGTACGTTTTCATATATCTGTATGTCTTTGTGATAGAATAAAGTGAAACATTTGGATTTGAAGGTATGCATATATTATTATGCTGTCACTCTACTGGTTCATTGCACCAAAGTGAGCTGTATGTGGTCCTTGAATTAAATTTTAGCTGCGGCACAATGTGTGTCACTATTCCTGTTTATGTTTGAGAAGAACAAAGAAAATGATCTAAATCACTTCCACGCCATTAGCCTAGTTTGTATACATTCTTTATTCTGCACTAATGCCCTTTTATTTATATTTCAGAGTATTTATCTCTTGCGTCCTTCCTCTGGTGTCTTTACTGCAAAGCCTTTTGTGAGTTAACTGCTGCAACTCTGTGATTTACTGAATGAAACGACCATTTCTTCCTTCTCTCCCCTGAACCAGCTTCCAATAAAACACCTCTAAACGTGTTATCCTTCCCTTACCCACTCTTGGAAAAAAGCCACAGAGCGTATAAACGCAGCAGCGGAGGAGGAAGTCCATTAACAAATAGCGGGGGCCACACCGGATGGCAGAGCCCTGGCACTTGATGAAGGCTGGAGGCTCAGGAGCCGGTGGAGTCTCGTAAATATTTCAGTGTGTCTAATGTAATGTTTTCTCAGGCTGTGCGCCCCCCCCCCCCCCCCCCCCCCCCGCACTCACCCCCACCCCCCGCCACAACCTTCGACTTTAAACCTCACTTCAGCTCTGATCGTTTATTCCTAAAAGCGCCGGGTCAGAGGTGAGGGTCATATAGTGAATCGCCCCCCTGGGGTCAGCCAGAGGTTCACTGTCTGGTCACGTCAGGAACACGAATATTAACACACACAGGTCACTTTAAGGGTTCCAGCTAACAAGGCCCATTAAAGCGAAAGTCAAACCCTTTTTGCTTGGAACTTTAGGGACGATCGCCACAACATGGGATTATAAGTTGAAGGAGAAAACTTAGCTTTATATCCTTATGCGCTGCCTTATGATAAAAAAAAAAAAAAGAAGATACAAACAAGAGAAAAAATAAACCCTAAAATTGGAAAAACATCGGATTGTTTGCGATTGGACAACTGTTTTATGTTTATTTTAAGTTGTAAGTGATCTGAAAGAGGATCCAGTCTGAGTTCTAATGATAAAATGTCAAAATCTAGTCAGTTACGATCTACTGAATGGAAGTAAAGAGATCTTGGATTGATAATCCAACTAGTTTGTTGAAGAAAAGTCTTGAAAAGGATGGCATGAATATATCTATATATGGCGCATGTGTGTTGGTTCATTTAAAAAAGGAACAACAGCACACACTAGTGGCCTGGCATGAAAACAACATTGTTTTCCCTTGTGCCGTTTCCGTGGAAATGGAAATCTTTTTCACAGTGAACAAAAACTTTTCTGAATCAAAAATGCTAATTGATGCGTTTTCATTTGAATCGTCATTCTATAAACGGGCATGAATCGATTATGAGCTGGCGAGCTAACTTTGGCCCTTGGTCAGATACACACTATTTATGTGTGTGTGTGTGATGTGTGTCTACGTTTCTCCAAATAAAGGTAAAAGTCGCCTATTGCCTAATGGAGGCCTTTGGCAACTTTTCCTCAGTGTGTCCTGTCTCAATAATGTGCACATAACTGTATTATCCTGCTGTTTCTGTGAATCATTAGCATCACTTTGTTCCAGGGCGGGAAGTGACTAATGAAACTCCAGCAAACATCTGTAAAGAAACCCCAAGACTGAGGCCTTGTCAAAGAGTTCAGCTGGAGTCACATCAGGGAGCTGCAAAGTGGTGAAGCATGCATGTTATTTTACACGCTCCCACAAGGGCATCGTCTTTTTCTTTCTTTCTTTCTTTCTTTCTTTCTTTCTTTCTTTCTTTCTTTCTTTCTTTTTTTACCATCAATGACTTTAACAGGTTATTAGGGACTGCTAATGCCTGCTGCGAGAAATAATTGAACTTCAGGAACATGAACAGGGTGCAGTTAGGACAGCTTTACAATGTTAATATTTACACACCTCCACCATAAATAGTTCCTTCTGCTCACGCGCCGGTAACAAACATGGCAGCCCTGGTGGTGGCATAACTCGCCCTCCGTATTCTGGTTTATGGTCAACTAGCACCCTCATAGCATCCAATTCATCATCAGTCCATACGGATGTCAGGTTCCCTCAAATTTGTTCACGTTTAATAGCGTATTGTTCTCCTCACACGTCTGTGTGGTTTCATCACAAAAACAAGCAACAGTGCCCCCCCATGGCCCGACATACTAGCTACCTCATTGTCAGTGTGTCCTGCTGTAGTGTAAAGGCAAAACTTTAATTTAACGGTCAAGGTATTGATGTTCTAAGACCCTCCATAAAATGTGCTATATTGCACAAATTCTTTGTTGACATCAAACTTAAAACATACACTCAACATTTCACAGGTTGTCTTTCTTAACATGGATTTTCTAATATACTTACATTTGTGTTTTTATTCATGCATTACAACTCGCTTTGTGGTGAAAAAAAAGACGTGTGAATATCTTGAATTTAAATAAGTCAACCTCTAAAAGAAGCAGTGTTAAAAGGAAGCCAATGTTTAATAAACACCAAGCTTTACGAGTTAATGTTGGTACAATTTCCCTCCAATAAAAAGGTGTTGAAGATTAGCATGAATTTTAACAGAGATCCATGCTGCTATTCGAGGTCCAAGTGTCACAACCCGTGCAGGTCTCCTACTGCGTTGTTGTTTTGTGTGTGTGTGTGTGGGCGTGTGTGAGTGTAGGCGGAGCGGACGGAGCAGGACGCACACCTGAAGTGAATGAGGGAAGCCAGTATTTAAGGACCGGGATCCCAGGCTCTCATTGCAAGATCGTTACGTTTACTCTGCGGTACCTAGACTCTGCTCCTCGTGATTATTGTTTTGTGTTTGTTCGCTTCTTGTGTGGAAGCAGCTCAGTATTCTGACCTCCGTTTGTTCTCCCGTCCAGTCCCGGTGTGCGCCGCTCTGTCCTCCTGGGAAGACCCCGTCTCCGTGATGTCCGCCTCTGCTTCCCGATCCCTCGCCACGGACTGCCGCCCCGTTGGAGCGACTTAAAATAAACTTTATTTTCAAATTACATCCCGGACTAGTTGGCGTTTGAATCCTGTTCACCACCAATCCTGACAGAACGATCTTGCCACCATGGATTCAGCCGACCCGGAAGTCCTCCAGCGCGCCATCTCCTCACACGGAAACCTCCTGTCTCAACACCAGGTATTCCTCCGGGAGATTGGGACGTCACTAAATGAACTGAACGCCCAGATGTCGCGCTTCACCAGCCGCCTGGACGGACTCGTCGCCGGTCCGCAACCGCCGGGTGACGCTGCCGCGGCTCCTCCCCCGCCCGCGACAGTACCGCCGACAGCCGCTAGGGAGCCCCAGATCCCCACTCCGGAACGGTATTCTGGAGAACTGGGAGGTTGTGGCCGTTTTCTCCTCCAGTGTGAGCTTGTGTTTCGCCTGCAGCCAGCCACCTACTCCACTAATGACTCTCGGGTTGCTTATATAGTTGGGTTACTGTCCGGTAAGGCGGCCAAGTGGGTGACAGCACTGTGGGAGCACGGGTCACCCATCTGCGGATCAAGCACACGTTTGATGGCGGAGATGAGGCAGGTGTTCGATCACCCTCTCCAGGGGAAGGAGGCAGCCCGTCGTCTGATGTCTCTGTCCCAGCGATCGCGGTCGGTTGCTGAGTATGCCGTGGACTTCCGGATCTACGCAGCGGAGAGCGGCTGGAATGATCCAGCGCTTCAAGGAGTGTTTCTCCAGGGGCTGTCCGACGAGGTCCATGATGAGGTGGCCGCTCGGGACGACACGGCTGATTTGGAGGAGCTTATCGCCCTTGCAATCCGTGTTGATAATCGACTCCGGTTCCGGCGCAGGAATCAGAGGACCCAGCAGCCAAAAGCCTAGGCTCATCAGGATTGGAGGTGGTCCTGATGAGCCATAGCCCCAGCACCCAGCCTTCGGCTCCCTCTCGCCTCCAACTCCCAGCATCCCTCACTGCTGAGAAAGGCAGTTTCTCGCTGCACGCGCTTGTGGATTCCGGCACGGATGACAACTTTTTGGACCAGGAGTTCGCTGTGAAAGCTGGTCTCGCATTGGAGCCTCTTCCTAACCCCTGGACTGTGAGTGCCCTGGATGGCAGGAGGTTGGCTCACATCACCCATCGCACCACTCCTCTTCATCTACTGGTCTCCGGGAACCACAGTGAGGAGATTAGGTTCCTGGTGCTGTCATCTCCTCACGTTCCGCTGATCCTGGGTCTCCCCTGGCTACAGAGACACAACCCGCAGATTGACTGGAACTTGTGCACCATTTCCAGCTGGGGAACCTATTGCCACACTCACTGTCTCCAGTCGGCTCCAGGACGCCCCCCAACACCCCCCTCCACCAACCAGGAGCAGATCGACCTGGGTTCGGTTCCTCCTGAGTATCACCACCTAAGGGAGGTATTCAGTAAACAGCGAGCTACCTCCCTTCCCCCTCACCGACCATATGATTGCGCCATTGAGCTCCTCCCGGGGGCGCCCCTTCCCTCCAGTCGCCTGTATAATGTATCCCGCCCCGAGAGAGAAACCATGGAGAGGTACATCCACGAGTCCCTCGCTGCTGGCCTGATCCGTCCCTCATCGTCTCCCGTGGGGGCCGGGTTCTTTTTTGTTGCCAAGAAAGACGGTACGTTACGGCCATGCATTGACTATAGAGGACTGAACAATATAACGGTCAAGAACAAATACCCCCTACCGCTAATGGACTCTGCTTTCCAGCCTCTCCATGAAGCTACCGTGTTTTCCAAGCTTGACCTCCGGAACGCCTATCACCTCATTCGGATCCGCGAGGGAGATGAGTGGAAGACGGCATTTAAGACTCCCCTCGGGCACTTTGAATACTTAGTTATGCCGTTTGGACTCACAAATGCTCCTGCAGTATTCCAGCACCTGGTCAACGACGTGTTGCGGGACATGTTGAACCAGTGTATATTTGTATATTTGGATGACATTTTGATATTCTCTCGCAGCCAGGAGGAGCATGTTCTTCACGTCCGGGCAGTGCTCCAGCGTCTTCTGGAGAATCGGCTATTTGTGAAGGCGGAGAAGTGTGTCTTCCATGCGACCTCTGTGAGCTTCTTGGGGTACATCATCGAACGGGGACAGGTGAAAGCGGATCCAGCCAAGGTCCAAGCGGTGGTGGACTGGCCCAGACCAACTACCCGTAAACAGCTGCAGCGGTTTCTCGGGTTTTCCAACTTCTACCGACGATTCATCCGGAACTACAGTAAGGTCGCAGCCCCTCTCACGCAACTCACGTCCACCTCAACCCGTTTTCAGTGGACACAGGCAGCTGAACAGGCGTTCAGCACCCTGAAGCAGCTGTTCACGCAGGCCCCGGTGCTGTGTCATCCTGATCCCACCAAGCAGTTCATCGTAGAGGTCGACGCCTCGGACACTGGCGTTGGAGCGGTGTTATCCCAGCGTGCCGAGGACTCCAAGACTCACCCCTGCGCCTTCTTTTCGCGACGCCTGACTCCGGCTGAACGGAATTATGATGTCGGTAACCGGGAGTTGCTGGCAGTTGTACTGGCATTGGAGGAATGGAGACACTGGCTGGAGGGAGCCCCCCAACCATTTGTGGTCTGGACTGACCACAAGAATTTGTCATACCTTCAGTCTGCCAAACGACTAAACTCCCGGCAGGCACGCTGGGCATTGTTTCTGGGTCGGTTTAACTTTACCCTTACCTACCGGCCAGGCTCCAGGAACACGAAGCCCGACGCCCTGTCCCGGCAGACCACCATTGAGAGGACTGAGGGGGAACCAGAGGATATACTTCCCTCCACCTGCATGGTTGCATCTGCCTCCTGGGACATCGAAGATCAGGTCAGACAAGCCCTACTCACCCATCCCGATCCGGGTAATGGGCCGGAGAACTGTCTCTTTGTTCCTGAGCCTATGAGGTCTAGGGTTCTGCAGTGGGGCCATTCTTCCAAATTAACCTGCCATCCAGGCTCCCAGCGAACCCTGTCTTTCCTGAGGCAACGTTTCTGGTGGCCCTCCATGTCCCGGGATGCCCAGACGTTTGTGGCTGCGTGCACAGTCTGTGCCCGAAGCAAGGCATCCCACCAACCGCCTGCAGGGCTGCTCCGTCCCTTGCCCATCCCGAGTCGACCCTGGTCCCACATTGCTGTCGACTTTGTTACCGGTCTCCCCCCGTCTGAAGGTAACACAGTGATAATGACCGTTGTGGATCGCTTTTCAAAGGCTGTGCACTTTGTCCCCCTTCCTAAATTACCCACGGCGACGGAGACTGCTGATCTGCTGGTCAGGGAGGTGTACCGGCTGCACGGGATCCCCCAGGATGTGGTGTCGGACCGAGGCCCACAGTTCACGTCCCAGGTCTGGAAGGCATTCTGCAGAGCTCTTGGAACTTCTCCCAGCCTCTCCTCAGGGTATCACCCCCAGACTAATGGTCAGACGGAGAGGGCCAACCAAGACCTGGAGACGGCACTGCGGTGTGTGACGGCTCGGCACCCATCCTCCTGGAGCTCGCAGTTGCCATGGGTGGAGTATGCCCATAATTCCCTCACCTGCTCGGCCACTGGTATGTCCCCGTTTATGGTGGCCCTCGGCTACCAACCCCCCCTGTTCCCCACCCAGGAGGAGGATGTTGCCGTGCCCTCGGTGCAAGCCCACCTTCGACGCTGCCGGCGGGTTTGGAAGGAGGCGAGGGCCGCCTTGGTGCGTTCATCTGCCCGCAATAAGAGACTGGCGGACCGTCGAAGGTCTTCAGCTCCCGTGTATCACCCGGGTCAGAAGGTATGGCTCTCCTCCCGCGACCTTCCACTCCAGGTAGAGTCCCGTAAGCTGGCGCCTCGTTTCATTGGGCCTTTTGAGATCGAGGAGATCATCAATCCGGCGGCGGTGAGGCTGAAACTGCCGGCGTCCTTAAGGATACATCCAACGTTCCATGTCTCGCTACTGAAACCAGTCCACTCCAGCCCTCTTAGCCCCTCCACCGAGCCCCCGCCACCCCCCCTGCTCATTGACAACCACCCGGCCTACACAGTCAACAAGATCTTGGATGTTCGTCGCCGGGGCAGGGGGTTCCAGTTCCTCGTGGATTGGGAGGGTTACGGTCCTGAGGAGCGGTCATGGGTACCGCGGGGTCACATCCTGGATCGGAGTCTGCTGACCGACTTCTACCGGGAGCATCCGGATAAGCCGGGTAGGACGCCAGGAGGCGTCCGTTAAGTGGGGGGTACTGTCACAACCCGTGCAGGTCTCCTACTGCGTTGTTGTTTTGTGTGTGTGTGTGTGGGCGTGTGTGAGTGTAGGCGGAGCGGACGGAGCAGGACGCACACCTGAAGTGAATGAGGGAAGCCAGTATTTAAGGACCGGGATCCCAGGCTCTCATTGCAAGATCGTTACGTTTACTCTGCGGTACCTAGACTCTGCTCCTCGTGATTATTGTTTTGTGTTTGTTCGCTTCTTGTGTGGAAGCAGCTCAGTATTCTGACCTCCGTTTGTTCTCCCGTCCAGTCCCGGTGTGCGCCGCTCTGTCCTCCTGGGAAGACCCCGTCTCCGTGATGTCCGCCTCTGCTTCCCGATCCCTCGCCACGGACTGCCGCCCCGTTGGAGCGACTTAAAATAAACTTTATTTTCAAATTACATCCCGGACTAGTTGGCGTTTGAATCCTGTTCACCACCAATCCTGACACCAAGTTGTTATTCGAGGAAACGACACTTTCACAGAGCACAGCGTGTCAGGCGGACACACACTGTTAATACTACATTTCCTGTGCTAAATCCTGACAGATTTCACCTCGGAGATGAAACTCTCCAAACCTCTGCCCTGCCGTTTCTTCATCTTATCAGTCAGCGGGGTGATGCCTGGCGTGGGCCCCTGACACCGAGCCCCTGGCCTTGCGAGTTTCAGACTGACACTGAGGTGTAAGCTAAGAAGAGGAAACTCCCTGAAATCAATATCCTCTTTGTGTCAACAGCTCGCCTCTTCCGCCGGAATCCAGACACGTTAAACCTCCGAGCGAAAAGGGCTTTAAGCAGATTCAACAAACTGCTGCTATTATGTGCTCACGGAAAGAGGCTTGTGGTAACACGAGTTCACGAAAAGAAAAATAAACCATGAGGGAACATGTGAAAGGAAAGATAAAGCTGAATGTTCGGTTCAAATTGAATCGTCCATCGAAGTAGATTGGACCAACAGGATAAGATGAGTCATTTTTCTGACTAATGCCCTAAATGAACTTTTGCTCGGCGTATCTGAGCTAATGAGCTAATCCTTAATAATTAATGAACGCTTTTAGTTTTTTCATAGTGAATAGGCTCGACGTTGGAAATGGTTTTCCCATGAGACTCACGTCTGACTCAAACGTGTTAGAGAGTAAGTGCTTCAAGCGAAAACACATAATTTTTGAATTTGTCCTTTAGAAAAGTTCCATGTTTACATGTTTTGAAAATGGAAATGAGTTTCTACAAACCAACGTAGTTCTGATTTGGGGCCACTGTTGGGTGCTTGTTGTTAGTTTTTGTAATGAAACCACACACATATGTGTGCAGAGAACAATTAAGTTGTATTTCTATTCCGGGTGACTCTCAATTATAAAACTACTAAGTCCCAGCAGAATGTAGACTATTTACTACAGCAGCCGTTGCGGATGCACGGGCTTTACCCCATTTTCACAGAAACAGAGTGGGAGCATTTTCAAAAAGTTTCACTATGGGAGCTGTTTTAAAAAAAATGATTGTGTTTTCAGTGTTTCCGAGCATCACTGTCATGTAATGCTACCGAAAACACTACGGATGTTTTCCAATTTCACTTGAAAATGTTGTTGTGGAAACAGGGCCTAATAATCCTGAGGGCCTGTTTATGCGATAACGTTTCACATGACGACCGTTACAACTTGGGAGCCGGTATAAAAAAGTCACAGATGCAGTGGATCCGACCACCGGTGTTACTCTCAAGGCAAACAGTACAATTTTAGCTGTTTTATAAGTGGAGTAATTGACATTGTGTAACGTGGAGTTTATTAGCTTTAATACTAGAGCAGCATGACATTAGGTAAACTTGTAATATGTGGTATTACAAAACAGGATGTCACCAAACATTTGGCTTGCTCAGTAAATATTGCAGCAGAGCAATTCCACTGCCAGAAGACATGACAACAGCTTTTTTCACATTTTAGCTTTCTACGTATTTCACATCAAAATATGAACTTTTGAAGCCACATTTGTTCAGAGGGATTCTGTTTCATCCATTCACTGTGTTTTTCACGTCAATCTATCCAACATCTGATATTAACCAGGAAAACTGAGGAAGTCAGATGGTGCAGCGACCACCTCTGACACAATAATGCGTATCCAGTAAAATGGAAGTAAGTGGGTTGAACCATCTGTTACACCACAACGATGGAGGCGCTGAGTAACTTTCACATCTTCTCCACCGGTGACACCCCCCCCCCCCCCCCCCCCCCCCCCCCACTCTGTCTGGGGATACCGTGGGAGGGAAATAGCTAAAACAGAATAGCCAACAACGTCACATGAAATGAGCCTTAATCCAGATTGTTTTGTCTCGAGTTGTGCCTTTATGTGTCTCTGGTTAATGTACAATACTTGTTCATTCTTGTTCTGGTGATTAACCTGAAATTTGAGAAGGCTGTTTGCTCCCGCATGTTTCCGTCTCTGTTCTTGAAGACCAATGATTGAATATCCACTGTTGAAATGACCATGAACACACATGCTGCCTGCAAATGTTGAAACAAGCGCAGGACAAACTCTGGCGTCGTTTCCACGACAATGATTTCAGGTGACAACGCGAAACTTTCGTTGCCCAGATTTAAAACAAAAGTTTCCAAAAATGGCTCCCAAGTGGAACTTTTGAAACGCTCAGGCTCCGTCATCACAGTAGACAGGCCAAAACAAAACTTTCTTGAAACACCCGGGCTCAGGCCTCATCCACATCAGCCAAAACGATCTTTTCTCTCCCCGGCGTTCTTAAAATTCCGTCCACACGTCACTATGAACACAGCTCAACACCAGGCTTCAGGGTATGTAGTACATATGCCAGGCCTTTAGGTGCGCTGTGACTCACCAAACACACTAAAAAAGCAGAAGATGCGGAGCACATTATCGTACGTTTACATGATCACATTATCAAAAACATGTTTGTGGGTCCTGGCGGGCCGTAGTCACAGTACCTGAAGAGAACGAAATCCAAAGCTTATCTTTCACCTTGTGCTCCTGCACAGACCCAAAGGCGACAACGTGTTTCATATCGACTAGTTTGAGCCACCAAAATACAAAAAAAACAGAGATATAACCAACTTAACGACAAATTAAAGCAAAATGACAAATGGATGCACAAGTGGAAACACAAAATGACCACAAATGAAACGATTCTTTCAGTGTGGGCGTCTCGGTTCTCAGTGAAATCCTTTGATCTGACCGAGCTCCCGGCTCTTTCATTTCATAACCCATCCACGGCGCAAAGGTCTTGAACACGGAGGCTGTTTACTGTGGTTTTTAATCAGACATTATTCAAACCAGAATGAATGGTGCACTGTTTGATGACTATTTTCAGAAGCAGATTCATACTTAAAGCCATATTTGGTTACTTTTTATAGGCAATACGTTTTCAGATCGGTCCGCTTCAGTTCCTCACTGGAGGCTGTTGACAATGTTCGGACTAACCAAAGTTATTGAAACACACACACACACACACACACACACACACACACACACACACACACACACACACACACACACACACACACACACACACACACACACACACACACACACACACACACACACACGGAGCGCCACCTGCCTGGCCCTGACCCCTCCTTCCCCCGCTCCGCTGTTTTGCGATGCAGGAGTGTTAAATTGCCTTGACCCCACTTTCAACTCGACCAAATTGATCCGGAGGAGTGAGATGGATTGGGTGGCTGTCGAGTCGGCAGACTGACGGGCAAACGCAGTTCAGTTTACATGGTGGTTTCCCTCTGGTCAACGTAAAGTAAGCTGGTTAGTGGAGTGAGTATCAGTCACGTTAGCCTGCTGTCACCACTTTGGCCTGATTGGAGAGGAAATTGAAGTCAGGAAAGTGATGGCTGAAGTTTTACTGCACACATTAGGTCCTTGAAATGATGTTCTACCCAGAATCAATTTGGCCAAACACTAAAAAAAAAAAAGGTTTTGAGAAGGTTTGTGCAGGAAAGCAGATGTGGTTGAGAGTTTCTGTCAGTCTCTTTGGAGAAACTGACAGAAAGATATCATGATCCACTGTTTAGTTTTTTTTATTTTGTAAAAACTTCCACAACAACTTCAGCAAAAATGGTTCCTTCCCACTCATAGCCAGAATGTTCCAGCAAACAATGGTGACTTCTCTCCAAAATAAACTCACATACACACTTTAAAGACATTATTCTGTTTTTAAATATCCTGACAAATGATCTCTTTGATGTGATCATACTTTCATTAAAACACATAGATTTGAAGGTAAAATACAAATAGTTTAACCTTTCTTGCAATTGAAAGTAACAGAAGAGGCAAACGTAGTGTTTACTGTATTTTCTCTGAGTTGCCCATTTGAAATGTGAAAGTAAGTTTAGAAAAGAGGTAGGCACAGTGGCAGCAAAAGACAACAGAAAAAATGGTGGTGCAGTAAAGACAAATAACTATGGTGGTAGACAACAGGAACGGCATTCTCTGGATTATGAGACCTTGTTTTTTTACTTGTTTGGCTGGTCATGTGATTAAAGAAGTGATTCATATATCAAAAATGACCTGTTGTGAAAAAGGAAAGGTGTCACAGCAGAATTTAAAATGAAAACTATAATATGTGTTGGTGTGTCACACAAAGAAGGCAAATTTTGGGCTCATACACCTGGACATGGGATGCATTTTTGGACAGGTGGGACTTAAAGTCAGGGACTTACAGTTGAGAAAATACGGTCAATTCAATTTATTTCCCCCCCCAAAAAAAACTGTCAGAAAGTTCTGATCCCTTGAAAGATCCACTCAAACACAACATACTGGATGGTGATGACCCACGGCCTTTCAAAGTCAAACACATTAACTCTGACTAACAATGCAAACCTGATACTTAACTAAACAATATAAAATACTCCACAGACCCAATGACATTGAACAAAGATGTTTAGAATGGGTTTGAGTTCAGACATCTGTCCAAACCGTCCCGAAGCTTATATCCATGGATCAGTTCAGCTTTCAAACAGTTTTGACTGCAGGTCACAGACTCAGTGTGCGTCCTCCCACTTTCTCCCTCAGTTTGTCTTTTAGGAGACATTTCAGTGCAATACGATTCAGACAACACACACACACACACACACACACACACACACACACACACACACACACACACACACACACACACACACACACACACACACACACACACACACACACACACACACACACACACACACACACACGCTCACACAAACGATTTGTGCTCGTGGCTCTAACTGTTTCCAAGACGACTACCTTGACAATCTGAAAAAACCCAAGAAAAGTCGCTGGAGAAGTCCACTGACAGACTGTGTCTCTCTGGAAAATGTCATGTCTGTTGTTAATAATAAAACCGACCCGCAGTCCGCCGGCTCCACTTCCTCAGATTCTTTAGTAAGCTCACGTCACGTTCTCTTGTCTATCAACCAATAATCCAACAACTACATGTTCCACATATTCGTACAGAAGATCTTCAATTCTCAGTACCGTTGTCGCGGCTGTTGCTTTTATTATTATCAAATCAAAGAAGCACAATTAAAAACATGTTATTACTGTCAAATTTTGATTCGATTTTATTTGCAAATATTAAGAGTTTGAGAGGAGAGGAGCTGCTGTCTCCCCTGGTGCTGCTCACAAAGCCAAAGTTAACATTATCCAAAGCTGTTGCCTTGGTTTCACGTAGGCTTTGTTACTGTTTCACTAAATCCATGTTTACTGAAGGAGAAGTAACTCACTGATTAATTCATCCAGAACAAACTCCTAAAGGCAGGTTTTATCCCGTTACTGTCCATCCATCCATCCATCCATCCATCCAGCCATCCATCCATCCATCCATCCTGTCTGCATGTACATTTCCACTCTCTTATTTCTCTTTCTTGCCAATCAGATTAAGCCGTTGGTTACAGCATCAATCCTTCATGCTCCTCCTCCTATAATTCACCACATAACAATCGGACTTGTCCATGACGTAGCCACAGTGTCTCTCATCAGAAACTCTTCGTCTGACCGTCACCAGCTTTTGGGACTTTGCTTCTCTGACCTCTGTGTGTTGTGAAGAGTTATATGAGCGGTTGCTTCCATTTCAGTGCAAGATGTGTAGCAACACATCTGCTCTCCACTCTCAATTAGTCATGTTGTCTTTTGTCCCTGGTCCCCATCCACATGTTCGTTAGTGAATGTGTGTGTCCACGTGACTTTTGAAACCCTTGTAGTGTTTTGCTGTTGGTTGTTATACCCCACACTGCTCTCCTCCCTCCATAACTCTCTACTTGCACTATCTCTCACGCTTTTTCCATTAAAAGAAAAAGCCAGAGATTATATTCAGTCATTGCTCTGAGATCTAATTTCAAGATGTGAAACTAAGGGGACCAAAAAAGAACTGAATGAGTGAATCAGTCATCAGACTGAACCTGACCCAGCTAATGAGTCACAGCAACGCTGCAATAATACAGCTAATGGGAACATTATGCCAGGCTTAATTAAAGGAAACATCCAAGCTTTGAAAATGAACCACTGACTAGTTACTGTGTGTTTGCAGTAATTATGAAAGTTACTCCAACACTTTCTTTTCATGAAAAAAAGTTACATTTTCAGTAACTTTGCTGGTCAGTATTGAAATGGGCTTATTGTACAATAACATGTACATTCACAATGTTATATACAGTATTTGATTCCTTATTTAATTACTTATGGACACTGATGCATAATGTGACTTTTGGAGATGTATGATCAGTCATACTTCACGATTAGCATGAGGCATCGCTGGTGTGTCTCTGGGGATGAAGTTGCTGGTGGACAAACTCGCCTTCACCTCCTCTTGATTTTTTAGCAGAACATAATTTGTGACCAGTCTTGCTTTTGTAATTCTCATTAATATTAAATCACAAGGTGAATGATATACATTTTTCTCGTCTTAACTTTATGTTCTCGCCACCTGATGGGAATGTAGGACAACTTGTCCACGGATGAGATTTCAGAATGTTTTTGAGGAAATAAATGCTGTACAATGGACTTTACTTATTATTCCTAATTGATATTTTATATATTTTTCATATATATATAGTATATGTCCATATAGATTTTGTATAGTATCATGTGGCTTTGTTTCTCTGTGTGCGCAAACAATGGTGTTCTTTGCACACATTCTTTGCAGTTTTGTGGACGAGTTGTCCGTTGACCGTCTGACGGTCCACAGATTGGGGGGGGGTCTCAGGAGTCCCAGGTGTGTGAGAAGGACTCGGCCCCCTGGTCCCAGTTCATGGTCGCTTCTCTGACCCACTGTTTGTGTTTGTTGACATAATATTCAATCATCTCCAAGCTGAGGACATCGCTCTGCTCTCTTCTGTACTTGCGGGTGACGTTGCCGATGCGTGACGCCACATAATACTCACAGTTGTATCGGGGAGCTTCCATGAGTACTCTCTGTGTCGTGTCGGGCCTGATACCTGATACTGACGCTGATATTGGTATCGGACCCAATACTGATACTGCATTAGTGCATCCCTATTAATAATATGTCATAAAACACACTGTTATTACCAATTAGCGCTTCAACATTTTCAAGAATGTTGTCAGCACATCTCATGTCAGTACTTTGGCGTGTTTGGGATTAAATGTGCTGTTTCCTCTCGTTCTGCGGGGGCTGACAGATTTCCTGCTTTTTCCATGTGCAGGACTCCTCTCTGGTACGTTTGAATGTTTTTCTCTGAAAGCAGAGGAGAGCATGGCAGAAAAGAAGCAGTAACACCTGCTCAACTAATCCCAGTCTACACCCACAGCTTCCCAGAAATGCTAAAACGCCATCCCATACTTCCCTCACTCCCTCGCTCTTTGGCTCGCCTCCTCCTCTTCCTCCTCCTCCTCCTCCTCCTCCTCCTCCTCCTCAACCTCCTCCCTGCCCCGCTCATCCCTCGGGCGGTATAATAGAGAGCGGAGAGCGACAGCTGCGTTCTAACTGCCCCTGGAGGGGGCATCGGGGGGGGGTGGGGCCGTCAGAGAAAGGGGCAGTGAAAAGGAAATAAGGAGCTGAGAATGAATTCTTTCCCAATGAGGGAAACGAGGGTGAGACAGAGAGTCACTGAGGTCACACCTCACCTGCAACCCCAAAGAAGAAGCCGAGAGCAGCAGGAGATGGCCGCCCTCCAAGTGTGAAGAATTCACATTTATGTGATTGAAAGATATGGCATCTACAGCTGTTCACTTCGCCTTCTGTCAAACAGTTTATTTAGCTGTCTGTGTTCTTCTCAATCTGACAACCTTGTTCTTCACAAAACGCTCCTCAAAAACTGACTTTTCTTCATTTCTCAAACTGATTTGATTGTTACATTAACAAAAGTTTTTTTTTTTTTTTTTTTTAAACCAAGCAACAGAAGTATTTAAAACTAAACAGTTTCTAGGTGAAATTTCCTTGCATGTAATATCACACACACTCAAATGTCATGTGTTTTTTTTTTTAACTGTAAACTGACGTTTACACTACAACGTTTTCCAGAGGAAACGAATGACTTCTGTTGTCTTTTGGGTGATGGCTTGTGCATCGTTTATGCTGAGTCATTGAAAATTATAACTTTTCAATTGTCATCCAAGGTGGAATTTTTTTTTTTTTTTAAGGAAATGCTCCCTCTTCAACTCCTGAGAAATAGGGAGAGTGCAACTTTTTGAAAACGCTCTTTGAAACAATGTCTGTGTACTCGCCACAGTGTTTCATGTGGTTTGATTTCAATACAAAAACAACCATGAGATAACTACGTCATTTTAAGCGGTGCTGCCATTGTCGTGTAAACAGACATTGCTTTCACAACGCTGCCGTGTAAAACGCAAAGGTTTTCTGAAATGAAAATGCAAAAAAGATGCATTTTTATTTGAAACTTTGTTGTGGAAATGTGACCTGAATTGACTTTTAGATGGAAATAAACAATCAGCTGTTTGTTTGCAGCACATTGCTTTCTACATCAATGACAAATCAAAACTGGCTTTGTTGACTTTCAGTCTTTTGCCATATCTCATATGCTCACAGATTTACACCTCGATTTAGATGATTTTGATTGACGTTTAATGCACATTTTTAACCCGACATGTTCCTATTCAGTCATCATTATACCCAAATGTTTTAATAAACTCCACAACGCTCACTTCTGAGTATCCACTCATCCACTTTCTGAGCAACATCCACATTGTTACCAGATGGCTGATTGGGAAATGAATAAAATCAATTTTGTTGGAGTTATTTCAGCTTCGGTGTTTTTTCTGTTCACCTTGATTTCCAGTGTTGTATATGTTAAGCTAAAGAAGTTCCTCGGGATTGTATTTGTCAGAATAGATTTTCTGTTTCCATGCCAGTCTCATGTTTACCATCTTCACCTATCAAATTTGGGAATTTTTGGAGTATATCTTGAGTCTTGATAATATGTACATTTTAATACTAATATGCATTTTTACTTGGACTATTCTCCTTTTACATTTTTCAGTTGTGGTGGAGTTTCCTTCAATCCAAGAAAAAAGTCCATGTATTCTCTCTATGGCCCACGGTCCCAGGCTTTTATTCTAATTTAGCTTCACAGCGAAATTCATTAGCCACAACAAAAAAGCCGAGGCTCCAACGTTTGAATATTCACCCTCACAAAATCCTTGAAAAACCTGGTTCACTGAGTACAGTGCACTCTGTGTAACCCTACTTCCAGGCTAGCCACAGGCCATCGATCTGCACAATAGCCTTATGGGGCCCCAGAGGAGGGTGGAGCCGTGGAGAATGGATGAAAGTGCGGAGGAGGGGGGAGGAGCCGGGGTGTAACTGACAAGAGCCCCTCGGCCGCTTCCATGCTGAGGGCACAGAGTGAGGAAACACTTGGAGTCGGCGAGCGTGTGAATATGTGTTTCCACCTTGTGTTGGGTTTGTGTAACCCTGAGCGTGTGGGAGTGACTGGAAGTGTCGGCCCTGCCACTGAAAGGTGTCAAATGTTATTGTGTGGAGGAGAAGGAGGGGGATTAGCGGCGCGACAATGCGGGGCAGTAATCCTCGTTTTTCCATTCCTTCCTCTACTTAGCCTCCTTACCCTCCCCTTCCAGCTCCTGTGTGAGGTTTCTTTTTCACTCCGTGGTTGTTGTTTTTTTGCTTTTACAACTTTAGGGAAGAGCTAAATCACAAGGCGAAAGACACTGACTTTGACTGAAGGAGAGAAAGAAAACACAAGGGCCATTTGTGGCAAAAAGATGCTGTGATGGAGTCAGCCAAGGAAGCTGTTGACGTTTTGGCTCTGACTGACACCTACAAGCAACTGTTTAGACAATCCAGTGAGGTAAACCAAATAAAACATGTTAAAAAATACTCATTTAATGAGCCTTTTGAAAAAAAAGCCATGATTGGATAGAAATGCTGACCCTAATATGCAGCAATGTTCGTCTCCCTGTTCAAGACATTGTACAAACTAAATTAGGAAGCTGTTTACAGAAGAAGGAACATATGAAATCAGCATAACTTTTCCATTTGTGTTACACAAAAGTTTCATGTTAAAGCAGAAATATTTTGATAAAGATTGCCAGACACATGGAAATGCTGTAGTTTGCATACTAGACCACAAGTTGGCGCTGTGCTTTTCTAACCACACAGACAATATATCCTGATAAAGAACCATACAATGTCAAGCCTTTAAGCTGTCTGTCTTCATTGAATAGGCCAACTCAGTCTCTGGTATGAGTATAATGTACAGTAGCTCCACCTGTGCAGATGAACTAATTTACCACCAACAATTGTGCACATGAGTAATACGGTGCATTTAGCAAAATGTGTCTTTTGGCAACCACGTGTAGCTCATCTCAAAAATGTTGCACTTAGGATCTGGTTTTTAAAGGATGCAACAGACCCTGTGATTTTAGCATTCTTATAAGTTCCTATAAGTTCACAGTTTGCTGTGCAGATTTCACGATCAAACTGAGTGGCAGCCCACGACGACGTGAGTCGATGTGATCGTGCAAGAATAACTTGTCCCAAATAGCCGTTATGGCATTCATGTATGTGTTTGGAATGAAATCCTCCCAAGGAAGCAGCAGGAGCAGAACATGGAGCTTGGATTGAGAGGCTAACTGGGGATGCCAATTTTGCAAAAGACGTAGGATGTTAGCATACTAGCATTTTCTAGCATCTGCTGGCATTTTACGTTTGCATTTACTGTCATGGTCTGTAGTTTTCCAACAAACCAGATTACATGTAAACGTAATAAACAATGAAAGTGATGAATATCCAGATGTTTTAAGATGGACAGTGTCTCATCAGGAAGACAATGCGACGTATTAAAGTCTGCTTGTGATATCGTGATCGTAGATTACTGATCAAAAGGGGCTTTAAAAATGTACTTCGTGTGGATGGAAACCCGTTTAGTTAGTCGATGCAGGTTGCATAAGTTAGAATTTTATCGCAGGTTGTCTTTGGTTGCTAGATCATGACAACAGCCGTTTTATTCCTATCTTTTGTCTGGGATGGTCAAAAATCGCACAGTGTGGAGGAGCCTAAAGAAGTGCTTTTTTAAAGGAACAAAACACTAGATTCTAACAAACATTACCCATTCCACCTTTGGAGTTGGAGTTTAAAAAACTTCATGTGACCTTGCTGTACTTGGTATTGGTAAATAATAATAATAAAAAAAAAAAAAAACCTCGAGTGCAACATTTCTACACATTTGTATAAGATGCAGTAAAGAATCCATTCAAAAGTAAAGCAGCTTGTTTTCTGCAGTCACTCGTGAGACTCAAGAGATTTGAAGTGACAATAAAGATCCAGTTTCGATCAATTCTGCAGCACCACAAGCCATTTTCTGAGACCTTGTTTACATGACAAAATGACACTATCTTCCAGTCGCCTGATGTGCAAAGTACAGTGTTTTTAACGTTTCTTGCCTTCGATCATTTTCAAAACATTCGCGTCTGTGCGTGGAAATTTTCTGAGAGGAAAATGGAAAAACCCCAGCTTCCAGCTGATCACTCTGATGTAAACAGAACTTAAGTCTTGTGTTTTGGTTCTCAACTGCTGAGTCATATAAGGGAGTTGGCCCTGAAGCTATCATCTTCAGAGCCTGAGACAATCTTTAGCTGATCCTTACATCACACACCCTGATACCGACTCTCTTTTGCACATCTGCACAGCACAGGACGTGCTCTCACTGTTTCAGGGTAAATATAATATATGAATACTATTGAGTCTGCATGAGCATTGTTCTGGTACAGGTGGAGGTATCTGCAGGGCATCTGACTGAAGTCAGCTTTTATTGCAACTTTTAACAAGACACGTCAATCAACCGATGATATTATAGTTGTTGCATTTGGTGACATTGCTGAGCCTTAAGTCAGCGTGAGTTCAAATGGAAAATTTACCTTTCAAATTTACCAGTCATATTCTCATTTGTGGAAACCATTGGTGTGCAGCTATCAATTAACACAAAAACTATTGCTGTGGGTTGAGAATCACAACAGATTGCAAAAGCAAAGAGTCTGACAATGTGTTAAAGGGACAAACGTCTCGTTTTCTGTGCCTGATCTGCTGCAATTCTTCCTGGAAAAAAATTGTGGCAAACACATTCAGTAACTGCTAAAACAATTCCTCAAGTCAGTTAATAGAACAAAAGCCTGGTTTAGTTTAGAGCAAACAAATGTTGGCATTCATCATGTGAGCTTACAGGCTGCCATTCATCGCATAAATGGGGAAAAGGCCGCCGTCTACAAACTAATTTGGTCAGAATTAATGATGAAAACAAGATGCACGGATTACAAAGTCTGGGGGGTTTTTTTTAGGTTAATGGGCTGAACTTCCCTCCATTGTTGGTACTGTGGTAAAAGCTCCATTCAAGTAATAGCAGTTTTTACCTTAAACTATTTGTTTGAACTTATACTGTAGCCTTTCTGTGAGAATTAACATTATCGAGAGTATGCCAAAACTCATTTTCTGGATCTAACCAAGCAAGGCAATAAGGTGCTTAATCTTCGTGGCACTGCATCATAACCTGAAGTTGTAACTTCAGGCAGGAGAGAGGAAAAACTGAAACTTCCATTCATGTATACTTGTGATTTAACAAATGATGTAACAATCGATGCACTTGTAGTTTTCCCAGTGACATCAGTAGCTTTTAAATCATCAGCCGTTACTAAGGCTCCATTTACACCACAATATTCCACGTGAAAACGCATGGATTTTCTGTTTTTGTTTCAGAAAAGCTTGACAAACAGGAAGTGTCCCGGTATGTGAGCTCCAACAGCGCTGGAGAGAGAGCCGTGTCAAATAGTGTGGAAAAATGCCACCTCCGAGGATGAGACAAGGGGAGGTGGAGGGGTTAAAGGTCAGAGGCTTCATGCAGGCTGTGAGGCAGTGTTTTTTCCTGTGGCCCTTTCATTCAGACGTTGGTGGGGGTGGCGAGGGTCACGGCGGGGTCAAGAGGGCGACCTTTGAGCAGACATGGAGAAAGGGTTAGACAGGGAGGAAGGGCAGATAAAGATGGTGGCGGCTCTGTCTGGCTGAGAGGAGCTCAATAGCGTCTCGTCTATTGAACTTTATGTGACAGGGTTATTAATGTTCCTTCTTAGTGGCGTCTAAGCAAATAGAGTCAACGGCACACAGCCATGTATTGCAATAAATATAGGGGGGGGGAAACACCACTCATGAGCTTGCTCTTAAAAATGCTTGCTATATTTCATTTTCAGCATTACAAAACACTTGCCATCGAATACATTTTTTATTTGGAAACATATTGCTTTCTGCTTCTACATTACACTGCTTGGTTAATATTGATATAAAATGTTTAAAACAAACAAATGCATTGAACTTAATTTTATCATTCTAGATTCTAGTGTTGGGAAATGCACCAGATGAGTTGGCAACACAATTATATCAGTTTTGTGGTGCCTTGCCAGAATGATCCTTTATGGGAACTTTTCTATCACATTAATTAGTCACCTAATTTAGGTTAATTTGACCTCTTCACTTTTTGGCACGAAATACAAAAACATTGTTGTCAAACAATGGCCCCGCTTGAAAAAACAACGGCGCTCAGCTACACTGACAAGGCACCTTTTTTAAAAGTCTCCAAGCGTGGGAAATTTTAAAAAGGCTCTGTCCCCATGGAAACTGAGGAAAACACAACTTTGCTAAAAATAGAAAATAACAACCATTGCGGCCTCCAGAGAGCCATGACTCCCAGTCCATATGTGTGTGAGGTTTCATGACAGGAACGAACAGCAGCACCCACCAGTGGCTCGACATGAAAACTACATCGTTGTCTGCATTTCTGAAGTTGCCTTGTAACATTTTCATAACGTTGATGTGTAAACAAGGAACTTTTCAGGAATAAAAAAGGCAAAGACAATGCATTGTTGGGTAAACTGGCTTCAAACCCCCTCATCTGATGCATGAAATGAAAAAAAAAAGTTAATGTTGAGCTACAAACAAATCACACACACCTAATTGCACCGTCACCACGCAAACGTTTTCTCATTGTTTCACCATATCAAAAGTGTTCATTAAATATAAACAGACACGCTAGAAAGTTTAATCTGGTAAAGATAAATCCAATGTAAACTTGACATTTTTTTTCTGCATTAAAACTGTGTTTGCTGAATATTTGGAAAACTCCAAGAAAAAGTTGCGCACTCTCAAACCACAGCTTGAAGTTGGATCCGCCCCCTGGGAACAACTGCGTGGTCACGCCTGATCTCATGAGATAAACCTGCATGTCACTGTCGCAGTTTAACTTCTGCATTTGTTACATGAAACAGGTAAAATGACAGAAGAGCAGCATTAATTGTCAAACTGCCCAGGTGGACACAGCTTTAAAAGACAGCTTTGATTGTAGGTTCATTAGGTAACAGATGGAAGAGTGAGATTAATGTCAGAAAAGTGTGTCAATAGAGATAAATGAGCTGCTGTAAAGGAAGGGTAAAGGTACGCCCGTTGTACTTTGAATTCTTGGAGAACAATTACCCAACAGCCGAGTCTCTCTTCTGCTTCTGCTTCAAGTTCCAATTCTCGTCCATAGGTTACCAGAAATAAACATACGTAAAAAGCTAATAGCCAGAGCAATCAGTACCTCGGTGTGCTTTTACATTTAAGTTTGTTCGATGATGACGTTCACATTACCACACTTGAAATTTTGTCGTACTTCACACACTTCTGTCAGAACCTGTAGTCATTATGGTTGATGTCGTTTTAGAATTTGGTGTTTGTAATTTGACACCTGCTTCTTCATTTTGCAATACCATGTATTTAGATCCATAAGGAGTTCTTTCTTTCTTTCTTCTTTTTTTTTGAGAGGTGGGAATGGTATGGAACCAGCAGATGGCGGTTACACACATTTATGGATGCAAACTGCCGTTAAACCCAAAAGAAGAAGAAGAGGTAATGTCTTGAAGCCTGATCGAAGAATGTCATTACGCAACATGTCTGTTGTATCTCTAAAAGTAGTGACATTACACTGATGCGACACTTGCGAAAGCGTCATGTGAAGTTTTGTTGCCTGTTTTGTTTGACGTGAGGCTGGATTTCATCACCGCACAGACCTGATGGTTTTTGATGCTTATTGAAAGGATTTTTCTATATATTTGTGTCTCCAAGGATACCAAGGGTTTATTTGCCAGAATGTGATCCAGCACAGGTCAGGACTCTTTGCTGAGCAGCTTTCACTACTGATAAAGTGAAGAGCAGGGGGTCCAGGTGACAGAGACAGAGGGATACAACAGCAGCCAGAACTTCCTGTCACGGTGACGCCGCAGGCACTGATATACAGACATTGTGCGTCAGCTGCCTCGCACGTGCTGCTGCCCCGCTCTGCACAAGCAGGGTTTGAAGTCTTGGCTGTGCGGAGGAGTTCAGAGGAAGAAAAGGAGATGTGATGTGCAGGAATGTGCAGGTGGAGGGGACGGTGTCGTACTGCTGAGGGAGTCTTTTCGGGCAGACGCATTATCACGCCGCTCGAGGGTTCACAGCCCGGCCAGAGCAGAGAGGTGCTGACAAATGGAGACGACGCTCACATCCACACCGAGCCGGCGAAATCCGAAAGCTAATCTTCTCCCCTCTGTGTTAACCGTTCTTTTTTTTTTTTTTTTTTTTTCACATCTTAGAAACTCAGAGAAATCCGTTCCAGCACAGTTTGATTTGTCTTCTTCACAGTCACACGTACAGGAATCATGCTTTCTGCTCCACTGCACCTAAAGAAGAACCAGTAAAGGTGAAAAGACTGCTGCAATTTTGTTCAGAAGCAAAACATACTGTGAGATCACTTAAAAATGCTGACTTTGTTAATGATCCGCCTTCACATACAGCCATCAAAAACACTGAAGACCCTGTAGTTTGAATGCCAGGCCATTACTTGGTGCGTTCTTGTAATATAACCACACATGCAGACAGAGAAGAGGACGATTAAAACCTTGAAGATCCTTTTAGTTGTCTTTCTACATCATCTAGGGCCACTCAGTATCTCCACTTATGCAGACGATGGCATATTATGTGTACCCCATAAAGACATTGGGATCTGCCACTTACCTTTTTGTCTTTCTGCTCGCTCATGTGCATATACATACTTCCATAATCCTATGGAGCAGGATAGAGAGAGATGACAGCTTCCCAAATGTTTCCATGTATGAGTAGTAAAGTCACAGTGATCAGCACACAGAAACCTGCTAAAAAGTAGAAGCTCTATAGCAACATATTTGAAACACTGCTTGTAATAAATTGCTTTTTTGATCAAAACAGTTTACATGGGGTAGATTTGATTAAGTTTAAGTTAAAGATGAATTGTTAAAGTTCGAAGTATTATTTAATTCGAGCAATGTCAGTATTTGTATTTAATGAACTTGACTCCTGAAAACATCTTTGTTTTCTTAAGATTATCAACTTTCGTTCACATTTTCTGCTCCAAAAAAGCAGTAAAAAGTCAACGTGTCCACTCCAGAATGGTTTCAATGGGTCCAGCTTGTGCAGCCAGCTGAAAGCAGTGAGGCTGAGGAGACCCTGGGAGCTGTGCAGACGCAAACACACACACACACACACTGTGAAACAGGATACAGAAGGTCTTTGGACTGCGGCCAAAAGACAGAGGATTTGAGCGTAGCCTGGCACCGGACAAAATATTTAGCATGCTCTCGCACACATTGTCACGTGTGAAGTATCTCCTCTGGTCTTACTGCACCTCACAATAACAAAACTCTATCTTTTTTGGATTTTTGTTTCCTAAAAAGTCGCATTATCACATGAAAAAATGTGCTTTTACCTGTAAAATATATATTCTGATTCACGTTTCGACCAACATCTTCACCTTTATGAAGCAGAACAAAAAAGTACAGAGCAAATACTTTTAGTTTTATTGACCCAATAAGGTAGATGGTGATGTTATGAAGGCCATCAATGTCATGATTTGGTCTAGTTTAAATGTATTTAGGCCAATAACGTCAGAAATTGCAAATAGGGTCTTGAAATATGTGAGCCGATTGTATGGTGGGTTTGAACCCATGTTTTCAAACTGCTCTCTTCATGTTCCACATGCACTGCACGTATGTATGAATAGATTGTGGCACGAGAAAGCTCCAATGAAATGCATCTCAATGTATTTGTTTTTAATTAATGACCTTTTTTTTTTTTTTATCCTCAATCAGATGTTCATTGATTTCCAAGAGCAGATATTCATCAATGAAAGTATTTTCACTCTCACGTCAGTTGTTGTGTTAGTACTAGAGCGGTGTTCATCTCAGCACTGCTCTCAACACCACATTTTCAAGGTCTTGGTCTTGACTATGTCTTAAGTTCTTAAAGTCTAGGTCTTGACTTGGCCTTGGCCATCTTGACTACAACACTCCATCAGGTTCCAACTATCTGTAATAAAAAGTGTTTAATAACAGGAAGACTTTGTCAACTGTTGGTAATTCACAGGGGAGTTATAAAATGTTTCACGAAGAGGATCTTTCATGACACACATGGTATTTTCTGGACAAGAAGTCAGACTCTTCATAGTCATTTAACTTAGATTATGTGACTAATCATAGAAATGTGTGGCACGCTGGTGAATCTTGTCTGGGATTGGATGGTTGTGCTGCAGAAATCCTCAGGGCTTCTATAAACAGTGTTATATGGATGTAAAGGTGTATTTCCCGTCTTTCTGTTAGTTTTTGATAAATTTTCAATACCATGCATAGTGTAATACTTAAAGAAGGAAATATTAGTTTACAAGCCAAATCCTGTTGGCTGCATCAGTACATGACTTAAAGCGGTTAAAGGAACAAAAGACTAATTTAAATTAATTTTGATTTATTCACTGGTGTCAATTTCAAATCAAATGTGGGGAAAAATTCAACTTCAAAGCCATTAAAATGTCCAATTATGATTGATATGGATATTTTCGAACTCACTTTTTGCATCTATGAAGTTTCATTACTTTAAATTACATACACACATGTTAATGATGTGTCACTTTTAGTGACTTTTAACACAACGAATCACTGCTTTCATTGCAATGTTGGCAACATTGATTCCTTTAATAGACTTACTTCAGAGTTTTGGAACTTAAATATGTTACACACTGTATATTTAAGGTTGTGGTAAATGTTTAAGACATAAATTTGGCAGATAATATTTGACAAAAGTGAATATTCTTAGTTTTTATAGTGGAAATGTTCACTATGTTTTAACAGCCATCAGTCTCTCCCATTAACTCCACTCAGAACTAAGCAAGTAACTTCATAAAACTTCACAGCGTACCCGCTCTCATTGTTTTACTGTGCCAGCATTCTTCACTTCTTCACCTTTGAAACCAACATCAAAGTATCCCAGCGTGCGATCGCTCATTAATCAGCCCGTATCTGAGTCAAAATCGGAGGGGTTTTCTGGAGCAGGAGCAGTGGAGCCGGGCAGGTAATAAACCCCCCCCCCAAATCACATGTAAACAAGAGCCTGGCTGACCTCAACTTGATCCTGTTGTCTGGAGCTACAACAATCCAGAGGAATAATGAAGAAGAATGCTGGTTTTACTACCACTCTGAGAGGAAGTCACTAAATGAGAGACAGGGGAGGGGAGCCAGAGGCTATCTGCATGTTTACAGCCCCGCATATAAAAACACAGAAGACAGGCTATTGGATACCAGATAGCTGAGTGGCTGGGTAATGATTTCTGATCTTGAAACAGATGTTTTATGCATGTTAATGCGGCACAAGATCTGTTTTTTTGCAATAAAAATTCAAAGGAAACAACAAAACAGTGTTGCTATGCGGGGAGGCTCAGCAGGTGTCCAAGGACCCTTTGTGGATTACATGTGTTAATTAAAATGGTCTTTTTCTTCTTTGTGGAACTATAAAGGAGTCATTTCTTCTTTGATTACCTCCATTGTGGCCTCTCTGGCCTCCACCCTTCACCTTACAACTTGCAAACCAACAAGTGAGGCTCTGCTCATGCAACAACATCCGAAAGTGAAAACTGGTTTTGGCTATTGGGAACCTCAGGGCCCGTTCAGACCAGACATTAACATGCATTTCAAGGTGGTCAGATCACATGTATCCTCTGCCCAGACCGCTATAAAACAACGTTTCACTGCAGACCACCGGGTACGGACACCCATGTTCTATTTCATGATTTCTTTGGAAAGTTGAAAAGACTGTATAACTCAGATACCGCCACATTCTGTTAAACGAACAGATAATGCAAAGTCAAAATCAAAGAGCCAGTGGGAATTGCATCGTTTTACTTATACTGTCAAAGCTAAAGATTGTGGTACTTTTATTTATCAAGATTATCTTCAAACACTCTGTTATTACTGGTTTATGGAGGCTAATCCTAATTGTTAGCGCTAAAAAGCTTATTTCATGCTAAGAACTATCAATCGCCATCCCCAGTCACACAGGTTCCACAGATTTTCCAGAACATAATTTCTCATTTGTGTGAAATACACTGAACAAATTTGTGTAAGATAAGTTGGAGAGTTCAGGCTACAACATATTTAGCATCATAAACATTAAACTGCATAGATGCTCAAGTGGGTTCAGTGTGATAATAAATCCTATATATAATTCCTCACAGATCTGTTGCCTGCCTGTAAAGCAATTACAAGTTTGTATTTTATAGCCCAGAATAAATCATGAAACTCTGTTGAATCGATGTTAACCACCCAACATTTGTTTCGGAGCATTCAAGGAATTAAGATGCAGCTTATATTAAATGACGATTCAAGTGAAAACACGTTGTTTTTGTGTTTTTTTTATTCAGAAATCAGCTTTTCCCACCATTTCCACCTAGACGGAGCATCTTCGAAAAATTCTATCGGCTTCGCGCTCCATGGTCGTGTGAATGGACACATCCAACCACAATGAATGTTTTACTTCCTCACTTGAAAATGTTGTCACGTAAACAGGTCCCAAGAGTGATATTTCCTTGCATACTTGTCCTGTTGTTACTTAAGATGCATGTCTTTGGTTCTTGGTTCCTCCTCATTTTGGACAGGCATACAAACTCCTTTCTATTCACACAAACTGACCAAACATCTGGAATCTTCTTTAAATCAAGACAAATTTACATAAAAATCATGCAACACAATCTGTGCATTGAGTCATTTTCCCCAAATCACCAGGCAAGGGTAGAATCACGTGTTAAAGAAGCAGTTCCACTAATTATTGAAGCAAGATCCATATAATATGTGGAGGTGTTTTCTTTGGAGACCTTGTGCTTTTTTTTAATTGTTCCTGTTGTTAGCCTTAATGAGCTCATGACGGTGGAGCAGGAATAAGGTTTGAGGATGTTTCAGGTCAATAAAACCTGACAGCTAATTAAAGAAGTGGAAGATGAGCTGGGCTGGGTTCAGGAGGCACCGGCGCGACGTTAGCGCGCTGCTCCGCGGGCTTGTAATGGAGTCGCTGTGGCACAGCAGATGGGAGGCCCGGTAATGCCGAAGAGCTGCGGGGGACGACTTCAAAAGAGCTGCCGAGGAGTGTGGCGTGGTGAGGACGCTGTGCAGAGGGGAGGGCGGCAGCACTCACTGCTTTTATGGCCAAACAAGAAAGCTTGTGTAGTTTAGCTTGTTTAGTCTGGTCAAGATAACAAGCAGCGTTTAGCGGGACCCTGGCGTGTCCGCAGGCAGAGAGGTCATGCTTGGTGAAGATTAAACATGCGTACTGTGTGTTTAAATCTCTCCGACATCCAGATGCTGAGGGTCTTCCATCGTCAAGTTTGTGCAGAAAAAGTTCAAGTGAAAAATCATTGTATTTGCATTTATATTTCAGAAATGTTTCACGTTTACACGGTAACATTCTGTCATTCTGGCTGTGCACTCCCATTGTTAATGTTTATAGCGTAATCGTTCTCTGCACACGTGTGGCTTCAATACAAAAATAGCCAACAGCACCTACTAGTGGCCCAACGTCCTAACGTGTGTCATTTTAAGCATTTCTGACATTTACGTGAGCATCGTTTTCAAAAAGTTGCCGTGTAAATGTGAAACTTTGTGGAAACGATAAGGCAAAAATGATGTGTTTCGCTTAAACTCAGTTTAACAGGTACCTATTTTTCCATAACCAGAAGTAACTGTAACTGTAGATTGCAACATACTGTCGAAGTATGAATACATGAATAAATGGTTTATTTCAGTTAGAATTAAAGTTACAATGCAGACAAGTGAGACTTTGTGCATTCAGGTCATCGTCCTTAAAAGTGCATGCTTATTTCATGCTCATTTATATATGCTCATTTAAAAAAAAAATGTTTTTACATTTTAATTTTTTTTTGTGTGTTTTTGTTTGTTTGTTTGTTTTTATTTCTTTAACCTCAATGGCTATAGGCTAAAGCCAAGGCTTTTTTTTTTGCCTTTAAAAATCCATAAAGTTACTCAGGACCAGTGATACAGGAGAAAAAAACTGAAAAAAACAAAACATAAGAGAAGTAATACAAAAGAAGGGAAAAGACGAAAACTTAAGACTAAACTAAGTATAAACTAAGTTATTCTCATTTTTCATTGTAACCATTAATTATTTTGCATAGCACAATAAACTATCAAAGCAAGGACAGTGCCTTTAAATGAGATGTTTGTATATCAGTCACTTTGTACTGTCACATACACACTAATGTAGTTGATATTAGTTCTCCTCCAGTCTTTTATTCCGCAGAAGGACCTAACAAGACCACATCAGTGGAGAGTGGCATTGTGCAGTCAAATTTAGTTTAAGTTTCCGAAATCAGCAGGGAATAATCTGGTAAAATTGCATGATCAGTTGGAGCCTTTCCATTCTTTTCCAGCAGACTTTATAGAAATTCAGCTGTAAGTATGCAATCTGCACATGTGCATATTTTTGGACTGTGGGAGGAAACCAGTGCACCTGAAGAAAACTTAAGGATTCAAACCCACAACCTCCTCGCTGTGAACCAAGAAGTGGGGCTCACCACCATGATAGAGGGTCCTTATGTCCCCACAATCCCACAAGTATAAACAACGCTTCATGGCCTCTCGTACTCACGCTCGCCAGCATGCAAGTGCGCATGCACACACTGGATAGCTCTAATGCATCCACTTAAGGTAAAACAAATACTCTAGGTCCTCCTCCTCTTTCTTCGCTTTCTTATCTTTCTTTCCTGGCACACGCACGCACGTGCACACACACAGACACACACACACACACACACACACACACACAGGACAGTTGCTGAGGTAATAGTCCTCGGAGAGAGGCAGCCGTCCTCCCCTGAGCTCCTCCTGCATTATTGAAAGGCCAGTTCATTCATGTCAACAGGAACTTCCTGCCTGCCTGAGCAAGTGTAAAGGATACACACAAGGACCTGTCCGCCTGCACACTCAGTAACCCGAGAATGCCAAGGCCCGGCTGAGAGGAGCCGCCACATCCGCCGTGCCGGGCACAGCAAGTCGGGTGTCTGTGGGTTGCGTAACCCTGCCGCGACCTGACACTGGCGGTGGCGACAAAGGAGCGTTTGGAAACTTCCTCCGCACTGATTAGTGGTCAGGAAGCAAAGAGTGCTGAAAGAAGCTTCACACACAGATAGCTGCTGGTTCAACTGTGAAAAGGGATTACATGCTTTCGGCAAAGAGGAACCACCAATGCAACCCAGTCCTGGACGCAAAAGCCAGTCTGTCCAGTGATTCATAGAGTTTAGAACTTCGGGCCTTTCACATTGGGATAGTCCGAGACTGAGTTCACTTGGGAGTGATAGAGAGCCGAGAATTTTGACTTTGGCTGTCGCCTGAAACAAACACTGACCAGAGAGGAAGTAAAGAATAAATACGGCTCATTGGTCTGGATCAAAAGCAGAAGTCCCGCCGCTTTAGACCGTGATGGCGAGGCCAGTTAGCTCGTGGCTAATGGGTAGCCACAAACAACTGTTGATATATAGTCTTCAGACCAGATATCAATGAGCGCCTTCCTCTCTACTTCTTCCTCTCTACTCCCCGTCCGCCCACGAGATATTCATCAACTTTTTCTTTCTGCGTCTGCTTCATCGAATTATTCTTGTGATTAACTTTTGGTTGTTTACTACCCAGAATGCATTGCGCACTACGTCACTTCATCTAACCCTACTTCCACGCATTTTGGCTTTGCCAACACACTCAAACCTTTAGTTTGAAGCTAATGAGCAGGCTGCCTACCCGATTCACCACTTGTTGATCTTTCAACATTTGATGAACAACTGCCTCATCATTTAAAACCTATTATTACTATGATTGACCATCAACAAAAGGACTGTGCTGTTAAATTGAAACGATAGAGGCAATATATCAACAACTGAATGGTTAAATCTGCTTGTTGTGGCTTCTTAATATGAGTCACATGACCAGTCAAACTACTAAAAAAATGGGTGATTTATATTGCTGTTATAACAACAGGCGAGGCAGAATTTCACTTATGTAAGCTCAAAATTTGATAGCACAAAGTTTTCCAGCTAGTAACTGGTAGTAGTTTCAATTAAGTCTGTCATGGTCATTTCACTGAGCAAAAGATGGTTTTTCATTCATATTTTGCATGCAAGAAAACCAATGCCAGTGGATATGAGTTTATTCTGTGATAGCACGCATATGGTGTCATGAGTCCTATCTTATATTTTTGTTTACATGTTATCATGGACGTATGCGCTGCATGGAGGAACTTCATCTGAACCAGTCATGTGAACGGAGCTCGGAGACAGAGGCAGCGCTCTGTGGTCAGCAAGTCGGTCGCCCCGACACGGATGATGTTAACATGAGTCTCAGTCAGTGTCCCATCAGTGGCATCTTCACGCTCTGAGCGAGCCGGTTTGCCCCGACCGCCTGCCCCTCAAAGGATGTCATGGGATACAGAGAGGAAGCCAAGTTTAACCACAATGCTTCACATGACCGCTCAACAAACGCTGCTATTCAAGAGTGAGTGTTACTAAAGCAAAGCGTGTTTCCCCGACCATGTGCATCCTGTGTACTACTTCACTCTTGAGTATCATTTTGAGCTGTGGCCTGTATTTGCCAGTTATTTTGTGTGTTTCAAGCTGTTGCAAAGATTTTCCAAATGTATTGAAAAAGTAAAAAATTTACACGTTTCACTTAGGATGGTAAAGGTTCATTCATTATTCTCACTGATTGCTGCGACAACATTAGTAAATACTGTTGGACTAATATCTAAATGAGGAACAGGCAAAACTGTAGTAACCCATTATATACTGAAACAACTGGAAATCATTGGAAAGTTTACAACTTGTGGTTTTCTTTGTCTACACACACGTCTCCATTTAAACAGTGAAAAAATTTACTTTTTGAAAACACTCGGGACTCCGTCTCTGCGTAAATGGGAGAATGCAAAGTATTTTGTTGAAAAAGCTCAGCCTCTGTGGAAGCGGACAGAAGATGTTCAGACTCTGTCCGTATAAAACTGAACTTTCCTGATATACTGCTCCTGTGGAAGTGCACCATGGCCGTAGGAAATAGTTCTTCTAGTTCTTCTGGTGGACTCCAGAGTGTCATGACTCCCAGTCCAATGTCTCTGGGGACTTGGGAGTTTTATGGTTGACAGTCACCTGGAATATCCACCTTGATGTCTTGATGTTTGATCCTGATTATGTTGGAGTTGTTTAATCAGCTCCAACATAGTCAGAGGAAAGCCAAACCTGTCAGTGGAACCGTGCCCCATAAACTGCTTTTAAAGCTGACATTCTTGGCTCTTATGAGCCGCCATAAAGCTTTATTTATTTAACCTCTCAGCCAGAGGGTCACATGCCTGCACTCTTTAAGGCAGAGCAGCCCCTCGCTTCAAGTGGACCACTTGTGGAATTCCCTGCAGATCTATATATGCATGTTGTGTGTGTGTGTGTGTGTGTGTGTGTGTGTGTGTGTGTGTGTGTGTGTGTGTGTGTGTGTGTGTGTGTGTGTGTGTGTGTGTGTGTGTGTGTCCTGGTAAACACTGAGGAGTTTGACCTCATCTTAGCAGGAAGTTCGTGAGGTCAGCCTAGATTGTGGAGGCAGCTTCTCACACACACCTGATAAGCAGCAGATTACAGGCCGGCCCCTCGGGGGAAGGCCTCAGTGACCCCTGGGCCTTCTTGAGTTTGACCAGCGACCACACACACACACACACACACACACACACACACACACACACACACACACACACACACACACACACACACACACACACACACACACACACATTTGACAAACATATATCAGAATTTGTGCACCTCATCATATCATTTTCATATACATATATATAACCAATGAATATTTCCTCCAGCAAAGACACTAGAAGGTCTCACTATTAACCCCCGGAGGTTCAGTTCTCTCCTGACAGTGGAAAACAGTCCTCCAAGGTCGTGACATTAAACTCAGGCTTCCTGTAGCCTTTAAATAGGACCCTCATAACTCACGAGAGGCTCTGCTATAAGAGCACCTTCCCTCAAAAACCAGGCTGCATCCTTCTTACATGTTGGTCGTCCATTGACACAAATCCTACTCTCACATTCTTCACAAAGTAGAGACAGAGAGTAAGATAACAATGTCCCCGCTGACCTATTTTAACCCCTCGCCCAGAGCTCGCAGAAATGATCTCAGACTGCCCAAGTCAAACATCTGAGTCAACGTGGCATCACCGCCGAGCCGGAAGCAGAGGCCTGTGAGCGCCTGAAATATTGATGCTGTGAAAGGAGGCGTGAGTTCCGAGATTCACCAGCGCTCTGCCACAAACTGGGAGAATGATGCATCTCCTGCAGTTTGATTTCCGTTATCCGTTACTTGTAGTCATGCAGTCGTAGTTTACGCTGAAGAAACATGCCAGGAAATGTTTTATCTCTGTTCCAGTGGCTTTTGGCCGCATGCAGATGATGATGCTTCTTTATTAGTTCATGGGTCCGCAGCATCTAGATTAAAGAGCATCTCCGTCACACTGAACATAATGAGTGGATCAGCCACTAATCATGCTTAGCATGTAGAATTAAAATGATATCAGTCTAAATGGCTGAAAAAACAATAAAGGTTACAAATGTGAAAAAAGAAAAACAAAACAGCCTGGATGGTTAAAACAACTAAAAATGGGGGGAAAGGAAAAAAGCCCTTTTGAGAAATATTCTCAATGGTGAAAAGAGTCAAAATAGCTCAAATGGTTAAATAAGATATAGAAGAGCTAACAATAATGTTAATCATAGAACTAAAACATCATAAATTCCATATGATGTAAGTTTTTGACACCAAAGCTATATGTTTAAAACTTTACATTGCCTTCATTATAAAAGTTCAACATGTTTTGTGGCGGCAATTTTATTTGGTGGAAAAAGACAAAAATGACCTTGACATGAATGTTACAAACTGGAGGCTTAAATAAATTTTAATGTAGAGCATAACTGTATAACTGATATTTTGATGTGGTATTTCAGACTGTGAAAAGTTTTATTCTGAAGGCAAGCTCTTTGGATCAGGTATGAAGACACTGCATAGAATACAGACAGACTTTAGGGAGGATCAACTATTGAAAATCCAAACATGTGAACAACAAAGGAATATAAAAGGCAGACCAGTGAGCCACTCGGAAGAAAGAGGCCCTGGATCACTTCTTGTTGAGCGTCTCTCATTATGTTGGGAGTCTGAGGAAGGTTTGGCCACTCGGCTCATGACACCATGTGGCTGCAGCGTGGAACTGCTTCACAGGTGTTTTGTGCTTCAGCAGCACGACTCAGGCGTGCACCAGAAACACTCTCATCTTGGAAAGACATGTTTAAAGATCAATGCTGTCAGGAATGATACACAAACTGAGTAGAATGAAGAGAGTTGGGAGGCGGACATGCTTCACTGTAAGAGTTAATGAGAAGAACCTGTGTAAGTGCAGCGTGTGTGGTCGCTGTATTGGCTACATTGTGGGGACAATAGCAAAATGTCACAATGGACTTGTTGTGGCGATTCCCTGTCTAAAAGTTGTAGTTAGGAAAATGGAGCCAGTGCAGTGTAATGTGCAGGACCTGCATACAGGACTGTATGGCGTTGGTGGAAGAACAGTCTGCCAGGTGAATTTCTCATGCAGGGCTGCGAGTCTCTGCAGCGCTGCTCACGTGGCTTCCACACACTTTCATCGTGACTCATCAGTAACGCAGCCTCTCCACTTCCTCAGATGTCATACATGTTATCTCTGCGTTCCCGCGTTCCCTCTGCACTGCTGCAGATACATTTACATTATGCAACAGGTAGCTCTGGGAGTTTTGTACCTCCGCCGCGTCAGCGTCTCCACGCTGCACCTGTCCTCTACTTTTCATTTTCAGCCGTAGATTCAAGAACAAAGGCTTCAAACGACTCACACGTGGCTGTGACCACCACCACTGTAACCCTTAAATACTGTCTCCAAAAAGGCTGTACGATCTGGGATCGACTTGAGCTGACAATGGCAGTGGACGAGCAAGTTGCAGTATTTCTCTTGCCGAGTGCACTCGACACTAACAAAACAAAAGCCCTCAGGCTGATCTGGGTGTGAGAGCATCACTAAGCATGAGCTTACCCGCTGCACCGAGCCTGCAGCCTCCTGTGTTCAACTAATTATACAGTACGTGAAAACTCGGAATCCACTTTGATCCCAGGGAGCTTTGGAACAATGAATCATATCGGATTTTGAAAAAAAGAAAAGAAAAAGAAAAAAGCATGATGGAAAAACAACAATTTAAAGATGGAAAGATTGAATCATTGCGCACGCACACATACACACACATACACACACATGCGCCCAAGACTGTCAACATGTCAGGTGAGTCACTTCCTTTTTAATGTACCCGTAATCACCATCATTATAAAGTTATGTTGTGAAAACACCTACTGTGACCTCCAGGTTGTAACATTGCTCAATGTGGGTGATTCACAGGGGAAAAGCTACACCCGCCAACACCACAACTGCACAGTGATGTGACTCACTGTTCTCCTGAAACACTGACTCTCTTATTCACTGACAGTGGGAAATGTGACAGACTGTCATTTCCGGACCAAACAATACAGTGAAACGGTTCTTTATATCCATAAAATGTACCAATAACACATTATACCATCAAAAATGTGAAATTCAATCCCAACCCCAATGATTTTTTGTTAATATGTTCCAGGGTGTTCTCTCCCATTCTGAGTAGAAAGCCATGCAGGAGATGAATGGATGGAAAACAAGAGACATGTCAGTACTGTTTTGAAAATCTAACATTGGTGAGACTAAGCTACAACATAAGAAATGCAGCCATAATGGTTGGTACTATATGCACATAAGGCATGTACCCTTTGTATGGTTGCTGTATCATTGCTTTCCTCTAAAGTATCAGAGACATTATTAGATTTCAGAGATAAGGCTGAAAAAAAATGTCAAGGTAGTTTTCATAATATACCGATCATTGTAGTTTATATTGGAGGAGGAACTATTTTGCCTCATCTCATTAAAAACAAACGCACTGCAGGCAAAGCAGGTCCTCATCCAACATGGCGGCCATACAGGTGCAGTTCATGAGAAGTCCACTCACTTATGTGCATGGGTTTGTTAGCTTGTTAGCGTTCATTAGCCAAGCTGCAGTTCAGGCTTTATATTTGAAGCGTTACTCCATTAGAGTCTATATAATATTGTACATAATTATTTATTTTATAAAAAAATTTTTTAGTCTTATCCTATTTCATTTATTCTTTATTCTTTGCTCTCTGTGCGCTGTTCCTGTCCTGTTAAAAGCTGCTGGAACTTGAATTTCCCTGAGGGAGTCATCCCAAGGGATTAATAAAGTCACTCTGAATCTGAATCTGAATTACAAACCCCATGGATATCCTGGATAGTGATTGAAGCTAACTGAACAATAAGGTATCACACTTGAATTTTGTTGCTCTGCTGCCTGACACTGCCGTTAGGATTTGGGCCTCCATGCTCTCAAGCGTTGCAGCAGCTACACTGAAGGGTGAGTGAAGAACAGATTTGCTTGATTTTGTGAGTTGGTGTGCTTCTATGACAATGAGTCCAATTAATCTGATATCAAATCTAATGTGAGATACTGAGTTTTAAATCCATCTTGCTGACTCACAGCATTTTACAAAAGTATTCCAAGACAAACTGTACTTTTGGAAGTGATTAATTTCATGCTGATGGTAGATATTCACGATCTCTTCCAGTCTGAAGTTTAGTTATGTCTTTTCCCTAAAGGTCAGTGTATGAGACGCTAATTGATTGAACTTTATAACTGTTTTGAGGGAAGGACTTGGTATGAATAACTTTACTTCATTGAGCATTTATGTTTCATCAAAGGTGTTGCACATGACTCAAGGCAATATTAAAGTAGATTTAAAGTAGGGCTTCAAAACAGTAATTGGACATGCCATAGTGTGAAGTATTGCAAGGAGTTGTACAAGACTTTAGATGTTTTGGTTGAAATAAAAGTCTTTCTCTTGCCTTCAATTTTCAAGTGTCTCTCTTGCAGTTCATGCAACTTCTGTTTAAACACGACTGACTGCACATCAGAAAATAAACTTGTTATTTCTTTCCACAAATGTAGTTGTTTTACAGTGTTTTTCTGTTTTGCTTTTTCTACTTGTTCTTCTTTGTTTGTCGTGTCTTGTACATTTGAACTTTTCAGAACACAACTTTGGGAAACGTCTAGTCATGAGTTTTTTTCTTTCCAGATGTGTAGAGCATAGAGTTTTCTCCCACCTCAGCTTGTGAAGCTTTTAACCAATTCTGATTTGCAAAAACATTTCTCATTGACATGACAATGGCATGGACGTAAACGCGTGACTTGAGACCAACCAGCGTAGACTCAAATGCATTTCACAGACGGCATATGTAGAGATCCATCAGCAAGGGTATAGATGGATCAGATGGAGACCAAACTATTATGGTAACAGCAAGAGATTGTATCCAAGAATGCCTCTCTGGACTAGAGACAGTGGTGTGTAGTCAGGGGCAGCAGGGCAAGCACTGCTGGTCCTGTCAAAAATATATTCTTTTTTTTTTTGTTTTAAATAATTAAAAAGTGATTCTGAAATCTGTGTCTGGAATCAATTAGTGACTTAAGACGATTGGTTCTATTTTGTGGAGCTCAAATCTCCTATATGGTCTGCCAGGGCAAGCAGAGGAAAGCATTGCTAACCTCTGATCGAAGCTGGACGCCGCTATCAGGTTAAACTGTTGTGTGACAGCATCATCAGCCAATCAGATTTTGATGTGTTATTGACGAAATGCCTTAGGGGCAGCAGAGTTTCTGGCGTTGGTCTTGGTGTCGTCATTGAAATGAGTTATTATCTGCTACTCTGGAGTGATGATGGCGGCTAATAGTGATACGATAGTGAACTTTCTTCGGGGGACCTTTTCTAAGGTGTCCGTTTGCAGAAGAAATGGAAATTGTGGGTGGGCTAAATGGATGAGCTGACAAAGGCTTTGTGCAGCATCTTACAGCAGGATGGATTTAATCTACAAGTGATGGTGAGTGCAAGTTTTTTTTGTTGTTGTTTTTTTTCACTTTCTCTGGATTAGATTGGTGCTGCTGTTGACATTTGGTGCTGTTTTTTTGATCGTAAAGTGATGTTTCCCATATAATTGTGCACACAGACCAACAAGCGTGCATGCATGACAGTAGGGCGCAGACTAAAACTGAAAACTTTGTCTTTGAAATATTATTTTCTTCTAAACACTACTGAAGCTGGTTTTAGTGGTTAGAAGGGTCATAAGTAAAATCGATGCAGGACTGAAAATTGTTTTTTGAATGACGTCATCTCGAAGGTGCTCCTACACGATGGAGCCTCCTCTTCTGCTCTAACAGGCATTCAGTAAAAAGAAGGTGATGGCGGGGGGGGGGGGGGGGGGGGGGGGGTATGCATGGATTATTATGAATTATGATATGGTGCTTTTGTGAGCGCAAAGATGATGCGGTAACACACTGACCTTGTTCTGCAGTGTGGGAGAAAGATGTCGTGAGGAAAGCTGTTGTGTGCTGCCCTTAAAAGTCAACAGTAACAATGCGAAAAGAGCAGGTTCCAGCTCTGGTGTCGGCTGACTAATCTGAGGTCAGACTCAGTAATTTGATGGCCATGTTTGTGTGTGCGTGTGTGTCTGAGTCAAACTGAGGGTGTTTCCTGCCGTCATCCTGCGGCCTTTCAATTGCAATTTTATGACAATTAGTGGCTTCAAACTTCCTGCTCCCATCTCATGTCAGGTCATTTGAGCGCCCTTTGTGTGAGTGCAGACTATCCACATGTCTCCGGTTTCACTGTGTAACCCGGTTTGTCTGGTGGGAGGAATTGGTAGAAATGCTATGGTGATTTCTCCATTTTCAGAGTTTTGTCACTCACTAAACCCACCGAAATCCCTGCTACCCTTCACACGAGACCATATAGAGCAGTGTTTTTCAACCACTGTGCCACGGCACACTGGTGTTCCGCGAGATATAGTCAAGTGTGCCGTGAGAAATTATACAATTTCAAATTTTTTCAAAAAAAAACATTTGTTGCAGAATACTCATGTACTCTTCGCCAAGAGATGGCAGCACAGAACTTTGCCGTTGAAATCGAAACTGAAAGACATCGGTCTGGTTAATCACCACCACCTGCGGCTGCTCCCATCTTGCATCAAAGTACTGTGTCAGTGACAGTGATGGAGAAGTTTTTGTAAAGGAAGAATGTGAACCAGGATCTCAGCTCTTCATCCATCAGGTCCAGGTTTCACTCTGAGTGAGTAAAAAAAAAAAAAAAAGAAATTGGCAAATACTTTTTTTCTGTATTTATTTGATTCCTGTTGATAAAGCATTGATGAGAATGAATTTATATTGTTAATATAGGCTACAGAGTTTAACATTTTAAAATGTTCGGGTGGTGGTGTGCCTCGAGATTTTTCCAAAGAAAAAAGTGTGCCTTGGCTCAAAATGGTTGAAAAACACTGATATAGAGAACCTGCTTGATACCTCTCACCTAATAGCAAAGGGAAGAGAATCCTTATCTAAAATTAAAAGACTGTGAGGATGTTAATGTGATGTAAAAAATAAAAGAGACAGATGAGAATTGGTTAGATGTTTGCAGACCCGCTCCTCCCTACACGCAGAACACGCGCTGTGCGTAGGGCCCCGCGATCCATGGGGGGCCCCATTTTGCGCAAGTGAATTGAATTTCCCTCGGGGTCAATAAAGTATCATAATTCTCTGCAAATGCGCAAAGGATGCGCGTGCATTTTGCCGAGAGGCGCGTAGAGCACCGCCACCAAGTCAGCCCGAGGCCGGAGAGAGAGAGAGAGAGAGAGAGAGAGAGAGAGAGAGAGAGAGAGAGAGAGAGAGAGAGAGAGAGAGAGAGAGAGAGAGAGAGAGAGAGAGAGAGTAGAGAGAGAGTAGAGAGAGAGAGAGATGGCTTCCAAACGTCAATACAATTCGGGAGCTAGCAAAAGAAAGAAAAAGTCCAAACAAGAAGAGGCTCGTGCTTCACTTGAAGGTGGGGATGTTGTTGAAAACTTACCTTCGCTCATCAAAGGCGCAAGAACGGTTGAGTGGCCTGGCTGTGATTAGCATAAACTCAGAAGTGGCACAGCAGCTGCCATATGATGAGCTCATTGATGACTTTGCATCCAGAAAATGCAGACGTGTGCATCTGTAAAGTTTTTGTTCCACTGTTGATAGAGGCTGTTCATTTGATTCGTTAGTAATTGTAATTTATTATTATTGTTATTATTATTGTTACTATTATTATTAGTATTATTATATTATTATTATTATGTTATTGGAAGGGGGGCCCCAAAATAAAATCCTGCTTAGGGCCCCCACTTGGCCAGGGGCGGCCCTGGATGTTTGCATACATGCAATGTGTGTTGTCAGTCCACAACACACATTGTCTTTGGGCATGTCCACATCCGTAACCGAAACACCCCACCAACCTCCTCGCGTTCACATGGAGGATGGTGGAGGGGAAGTCTTTATCCTGAACCGAAACACACCATGTGGCGGGGATCCAAAACCGAAACACACCATGTGGCGGGGACCTTACACTTGTTCCTCCACAGGTAGCAGAACCACCAGCCTCCTAACATCCCTGTGGAGGATGGTGGATGGGTAGTTCTCTGCACTTCGGCTTCTCCTGGGCTGACCGCCAGAAACTGGGCAGCTCTGGCACGTCTTGACTTTCACATCCCGTACTACGCCCTTTGAGCCAGGACATGCTTCCACCACTCGTCCCAGTCTGAACCGACCCCTCAGTGCGTTCTGATCAGCTAGCCACACCAAGTCCCCCACTGCAACATTCCTTACAGGTGTGTGCCACTTCTGCCGAATGAAGAGGCCCGGACCAGCCAACTGATTCCATCTTCTCCAGAACTTGTCGACCTCGATCTGGATTGCTCTCAAGCGCACAACAGGGTAAGTTGGATACTCAAACCCTCTGGTGTCTCCACTGGGTCCTGTGCGACCAAGCAGAAGGGTATTTGGAGTGATGACTTCCACTACTTCATCCTGTAATTGCATCCTGGCTCCAATCGGCCTCTCGTTTTACAGGTTGGCTGCCAGGTAGAGGAGGGTCTGGAACTCCAGTATCGTCAGGTTTTCTTGATCGCCAACGCTGCTTAACCCTTGTGTGGTGTTCATATTGTTGTTACTCAGCCAGTGTTTGTGGGTCTGATGGACCCGTTGCATTTTGTGGCTTTTAATGCCTCACAATCAAACATTTTTATGTTAAAATACTGAACCTTATCTCAATTACAAGCAGTATAAACAATATATATGGTTAAGATTCTGCAGATTCCCCTTTGGACCTGAAAACTCCAGCAAGGATGAGAACTCCGAAGTAAGCATGTAGTTGGGTTTGGTCCATTTCCTTCCACCTCTCTCCAAAAACACGTCTTCCTTCTAAATTAGTGCAGTCAAGAATAATTTCCTGGATGGAATCTGGGATGAAAAGCTCAAAAGAAGACTTGATGTCCTGTGTGTGAGTAACTGCCGTCCGTGTTGGCCCTGGTTGCATCCTTATCACATTGGCAGCCTTGCGGGGTGGCTCTTTTCTTGGGCGAGAAGACCATTCAATTTCAGAATTTTTTGACATCCATATTTCCTCACTTGCTCCATGCTGACTGGCTTGTTCTGGGCCTGGGGCTGGCTGCTGATGGCTTGGTCCTGGGGATGGCTGCTGACGGCCTGGTCCTGTGGCTCGTCTTCGTTTTGGAACTGGCTGTTGCTCCATCTCATCATCTTCTTCAGAGTCACTGTCAGACTCTGAATTTTCAGAAATGTGATCCTCAAATTCTGAAACCTCTTCTTCTGAATCCTCTCCCTCTACATCATCATCAAAAACTTCTCTCTCTTCCAAAATCAATTCCAGGGCCCTCTGCGCAGAGTACCTTTTGGCCATCTTGATCGGTTGTGATAAGAAACCACAATGGCAAAGCTATAATTATAGTGTCCCGCCTCCAATTTGTAGCAGATAGAGTGCGTGAAAATAAAGATTCCCGCAAGACAGAGGGTCAAATGTGTGAGAAAATGAGAGCAGACAGTGTTGACAAACAATGTTGCAACCTTGTGTGGGAACTGCTTCTTTTGTCAAGGTGTCAAGGTTGCACTTCTATTAGCCCCGGGTCCAGTGGACCCGGACATCTTATATGTAATAGAAATGTGTAGGGGGGGTGTATGGTATGTGGTCATTAAAAATGTATTCTGATATATGTTCTTCACAGAAAATGAGCCAAAGCCAGTGAGTCTCAGTTTGAAAAAATTATTAATTGTATCATTTTTCTTTTAATAAAACATGAAAACGGGTCCCACAGACCCGAACACCACACAAGGGTTAATGCTCTCTTGAGTACACGGACTGCTGCCTCCGCAGCCCCGTTCCGATGGGGTGAGTCCGCTGGATGAAACACCCAAGTCCAGTCCGTTCCTGAAGCTGCGGCCTTTTCCTGGACTCGATCTCTGTCGATTCCACCAAGAAAATCATACAGCTCCTGCAATACTGGCCTAGCACCCACGAAATTGGTGCCTTGATCCGACCAGAGTTTTCTCGGGTGACCTCTTAGAGCTGTGAAGCGCTGGTATACTTTCAAGAACCCTTCCGTCGAGAGATCTTCCACAACATCTGCGTGCACTGCTCTTGATGCCATACAACTAAACACCACGCCCCAAACTTTCATCTTCACTCTCCTTCTTACAGCATCCTTAACGACGTAGGGGCCGAAGAGATCAAGTGTCGTGAACTCAAAGGGTGCCGCTGGTTCGGTTCGTTCGAGGGGAAGCTCGCTCATCACCTGGCTACACACCTTTGCCTTGGTTCTCCGACAGTGCATACATGAGTCAATGACATTTCGTGCGACCCTTGGCCCCTGCACCACCCATGCTTTCGATCTCACCCGGAGGAGAGTGCCGGCAACGCCTTCATGGTTGGCTTCGTGGGCCTCTCGTGTAAGAAGAGTACTGATCCATGCTTTGGAGGGCACTAGGGGTACGCCAACTTCACCCTGAGTGATAGACTGAACTCTACCACGGCACCGCAGGAGCCCTGATGCTTCATCTCTGCTGACGACAAGCCTGTTCAGTGTCGTTTCAGGAAACACGACTCCTTTCTGGGCAGCCAGGCACAGGTCCTGGAAAGCAGTTTCGAGCTCATGCACTGTCAGTACTGCCTCCCACTTTGCTTGTATAGAGCTCCTTCCAATACACGATAGCCAAAGCTTCACAGTCCTTCAGACGTAAGCAACTACACCACAGAGCTTCATTAGAGAACTGAACCTCGTAGGATCGACAAGGTTTACGAGCGAGGCTCCCCACAATGTCTCTGCTTCTCTCAGCTCAGCTGAGGCCAGTTGTGGCGTCTTGTTACCATCATTTGTGCCCTCTGTAACTTCACAACCGGGTCCGCTGAGGCTCAACGATTTCTTAGCTTGAGTCCTGGTGAGGGCTGCTGAAAAAGCCTTTCTCTGGAGCTTGCTCACCATTTACCTAGCGTCAGCTGCCACTTCTGATGCAGACTTCATGGGCCAGTCCTCCACTGGACCAGACAAGAACCCAGGGCCTTTCTGCCACACAGAACCCTCGTTCAGCTGCTCAGGAGAGGACCCCCTTGTAACCAGATCTGCAACGTTAACTTCACCTGGGATCCACCACCAGTCAGTCACGGGCCCTGCCTTCCGGATCTCCCCAACTCGATTCGCGAAGAACGTTTGGAATCCGTAGCTCTCTCTTTGGATAGCCCCGAGCACTGTTTGGCTGTCGATGAAGTGATACCACCTTTCTAAATCCATCCTCCCATGTTTCACCACGTACCCTTTTAGGCGTGTAGCAAAGACCGCACCGCAGATCTCGGCCTTGACCGCGTCACCTTTCTGGTCGAGGGGAGTTAACTTAGCCTTTGATTCCACCAGCCGAACCACCACACCATCTGATGTCTCCCAGCGCAGGTACAGTACGGCACCATAGGACTCACATCTCCCATCAGAAAACGTGATTCCCCAGGGCTTCCCCCTCCAGTTGGGGGGAGTGAGGCTTCGGTGGAACCTGATGCTACTGAGCCGAGCGTACTCTTTGAACAGCTCAACTGCCTTCCCTCGTAACTCGTCCGAAAGCGGCTTATCCCAGGTGTCCTTTGTGAGCTTGCCGGCCTCCTGGAAGGCTCTCCTCACAAGGATCACTCCTTTCTGTTTCAGAGGCGACGCCAGGCCAATTGGGTCATACAACCCAGCGATCTGGCTGAGTAGGACACGACGAGTCAGTGGGTCTGGTGTCTCCGCCTCCACCTCATCTTCAGTGAGGTCGATCTCTGTCCGCATTTGCTTCTTCCTTCTGGAGAAGTTGATAGAGGCCATCACAAAGAGTCTATCCTCCTGAACAAGGTAGCCAAGCCCCAGAGCTTTGTTATCTCCCTCGCTTAGCTGGTTAGGCAACACCAGAGTCACTGTCCCGGACTTGACCTCCACCTTCCTCCCACTGTCACCTGACCGGACCCAGGGCTTGAGGTAGAAGCCTCCTTCTTTCAACACCATCTCTACTCCCTCAAGGATCTCGTCGAGACGCTGCGGGTCATTGTGGGATGTGAGCAGGTCATCAACATATGAGTCTTCTTCAATGACTCTTCTCACCTCATTCAAGTCAGCGAACTGGGGCAGCTTGGCGGTCTCTCTCATGGCTACCTGTGCAATACACCCAGCGGGTTTGTCCCCCATGTTCACTCTAACAACAGCATAGTCTTCAATCTCATCAGCCGGTGAATCTCTCCACAGGAAACGGTGCACGTGAACTTCCTGTTCTTCCAGCCACACTGAATTGTACATTTTGGTGATGTCTCCAATAGCTGCATGTTCTCCTCCCCGGAACCTGAGAAGCACCGCCCTGATGGGATTGAGTATGTCTGGGCCTTTGAATAAAATACTGTTCATGCTCACCCCTCTGTACTCCTGACTGCTGTTCCAGACTAGGCGTACAGGCGTCGTCACTGAATGAGGGTTTGGCGCAGTTAGGTGACTCACCCACCATACGGCACCCTTCCAGTCGTCCATCACGTCCTTGGTGAGCTTAACAGCTGCTCCTCTTTCCACCATCTCGTGAACCTGCCTCTTGTAGGCTTCCTTCCACAAGGGGTCTTTTATGAGCCTTTTCTCCGTCTTAAGGAAAGTCGCTTCCACAGCCTTACGGTTGTTAGGAAGTGAGGCTGGGTCTTCCTTCCAGGGGTACTTCACATCCCAATGTGACTTGTCGCTGTGGGCATCACTCTCACGAAAAGTCAGGCCTGCTCTAATGACCTCTAGCTCTCTCTCATCAGCCAGGGACATTTCCTTTCCCCCGGGTGAGCACTTACCGCAGCGACAACTTCCGCAGGCAGGGTCACAAGCGGCTCCAATGCTGTCCCACTTTAGCCACTCCAGTATCTCTTTGTTACAGGCCGCTGTCGTTCGGGTCTCCATGCTGCCCTCTCGCGTCATGCGACCTCCTGCCACTCCCATGAGGTGCTCCTCCACTTTGACAGCTACAGTCTTCATGGAGTTTGCAAAGTGCGTCTTCGAGTGCCACGTGGTCACCTCCACTCCTTCAAAGAGATCTGGATGAACACCACTCACCGTTTTGCCCAGAGGACCATCCCACAGCACCAGATCACCAGCTCTTTGCAGTCTTTGCGGAGCTAGTCTGCCTTCTCGAGTGCTGATTAGCAGATCTATTCTCTCTGGGCGGGCCAGTTCTCCCGCCTGGACTTCTGGAAAAACCTGCTCCAACCTCTCTGATGACACGACCCGATCCACACTGGCGATAGTTTCCATCCCGTAGCAGATCATCTCATGGAGCCTTAAGGTTCCCCGTGGGGTCCACACTTTTATCATCACGCAATACCTCCTCGTATCAATCTTCACCTTCATTGCACCAACACCATACACGACAAGTGCGATTGGTTCACCAGTTAATCCGAGCTTCTCCGCAGCTCGATGGGTAATATAATTAGTGTCGGAGGCCAGATCAACTAATGCTCCAAGGCTGTCACCTCTCTTTGTTGTGACAGGTACAAGCATCATGAGAACTGGATGCTCCTTCAATCTGCTCTGCCCTGGCAGACTCTTGTTGGCTGAAACAGATGTTGCCTTGTTTGTGCAAGCTCTGCGGACAGCTTCTAGTTGGTGAGGAGTCAGTCCTAAATCAGCGAACATGGCTTCTTGCTCCTCCGTGGGACCGTATGGCCCTTTCTTTTCCTCTTTCTTGTTATCCCTCTTCTTTTGTGAATTAGGGCAGAGGAAGTAATGGTGGTCTGCTGGAGCGTTGTTTTTCCCACACCCTTCCCTGCGACAGATGAACCTCGTGGTGCAGGTGCCGGCGACCCCGTGGACATCCAGACATTTCGTACACGCTTTAGCTTTCTTTACTTGAGCCCTTTTTTCCATAAGACTAGCATTCCTGAAAGTCTTACACCGAAACAGTTTCCCTCCATGTCCTTCATCACCACACATAGAACATGGGAACTGTTTGGAGTCTGCCCTGACCTCAGTTGCAGTAGTTTTGGTGAATGACCGTCTTTCATCCCTTCTTCTAGCTGAATTCTCCCAGCTTGGTCTCTCAGGAGCATTTGCAGACTGTGACTTGGTGGGCAACAACTGTTCCAACCTCACAAGCAGTGACTTTTGGCTTTCGAGGAACAGCAGAAGCCTGTTGAACCGGTTTTCTGGGAGGACATTGTTACTTGGGTCCCTGACATGCGTTAACCACTCTCTCTTCATCATATCAGGGAGTTTGCACTCTAATGACCTAATCACCAACTGGTTCTGTAAGGCATCCACGCAGCCAAGGTCCGTAAGGTCCAATGCTGCCCTCTTCACCGCTAGGATCAGCTCCAAAGTCTCTCTTGGCTGGTGGCTCTTTACAGGAGGTCGAGGCTGTAACTCAAGCACAATTTCTTCAGCCGTTTGTGCTTTATCACCATAACGGTCCTCCAATTCCCTGAAGATGTCGTCTGCATTCCTGCACCGCAACAGCCTGAGATCAGTTTTTACAGATTCACCGATACTGTCAAGCAAATGAAGCTTCTTACATTCACGTGAACCTGTAGTTTCCGCCTGTGCTTGTAAACTCTCCCATTCAGTCTTCCAGCGCCAGTAGTCTCTTCTTTCCCCAGAAAACTTTGGCAAGCTTATTGGTGTGAGTCTTATTTTAGGCCGCGCCCATTGATGGCCATCGTCCCCCCGGCATATGCACCAAAGCTGCTGTGTGGCCAGCTACTGTCTTGGCCCATGCTGGGTTGAGCAGGTGGAGCTGTATGGGCGTTACGCAGGTGTGGCAGGCCGACGTTAAGACTACCACTAAGTTGCTGTGACTGCTGGGTGGGATGAAACGTCTGTTGAGGAGCACTAAACATGGCTGGAGCTACATAGTTGCTACTAGGTTGATTACTGATAGTAGCAGCTTGAGAAGTACTGGTGACAATATTAGCTCTGTCAGTGGGAGTCAACAGTTGAGTGCGCACAGGTTTCTGCTCATCAGTGAGTGAGTTAACCACAGCTAGCTGAGTGTGAACAGGTGGAGATGCAATTACAAGGGCAGCTGTCTGAGTAGTAGTGACGTCGCCAGCTTCTGTGCAGCCATTGCTGTCGCCAGCTTCTGTGCAGCCGTCGCTGTCGCCATCAGCGCCGGTGTTGCCCACAGCCCTCTTCTGGTTAGCATAGCGACTCTCAATCTCTTCCTGCTCTTTACTGCTTTCCTCTATGCGCTCTGTCTCGTATTTACAAGTCCAATCATCCATCAGTTGCTCCTTCTCTTCACTCAACGATGAAAGGAGATCCCATTTTTCTTTTCCATATGGCCGATAATCTCTCCATGCATACAAAGCGTTTCTGAGCGCATGGAGTTTTCTATCCAATTTACCACTCTCAACTCCATGCAGCGCCCGTGTCACTACTGTGTCTTTCCCGAGTGCCTCAGCACGCACGAAGGCCGTCCTGAACTGTGAGACAAGAACATCTATGTCCGGAGCTGCATATTTTGACCAAAGCTCTCCTAAAATGTCATGCTCGACCTCACAGAACTTCTTCTCGCTCTCATCTCTCCTTGATAGAGCGTCTCGTGTCTCACTGTCTTTTCCTTCTGGGTCAATCTCTCTGAGTGCGTCAATGTAATCATTACTGGCATCAAGGAATTCGTTATAATCTTTTCTCACTCTTATTAATTCTTCAGAAAGATCACTTTCTCTTAAACGCCCAACACTGACAACAAGGCGGTTAATTCGTGTCGTGAAGCACCTTTGAGTGTTTGCACGACTACGCTTCAGGCTTTCCAAGTCTGATTTGTTATCAGCCATTTTAATTTATTTGAATATCTTCCTCAGAAATCCAAAAGAATCTTCCAAAGACTCGATTCAGAAAGTCTTGTTTTTAGTTAATTGATTAAATGACTCGCCTCTTCATCCATGAGCTCCACCTCCGAGTCTCCGGTCTCGTGGCTGGCTTTCTCACTCTGCCTGGGGCTCGTATATTCCGTTACACGGCTCCGCCGGCGGTTTACAACTGTTCAGATTTTCACCAAGTCCTCTCCTCAACTGGATGAACTCCCCTCTGGAAGGGCTTGTCAGGAAGTACGGCGGAAACAACTCGGCTTGTCTTCCAGTTTTTATTGAGCACACATTTGTATTTCAGCATCCACTCATCAGCCTGCCTGCAGCAGTTACTCTCACTGTGCTTCTATTGCGGCGGCTGTCGCTCTCAACGGAAGATCGTCTATGAAGCAGGTTGTAAACCTGAAAGTCAAACACAACCTAAGAATTACTTCTGAACTTAAATCTTAAACACAGCATTCTACACGTACAGTTACTCACCGACAAGGCGTCTCAGTCCTGACAACGATCGCGCTCTCTCGCGGGTAAACAAACCGTACTGCCGAACCGGAAATAACGTAAACTGAAAATCCTACGCTTCACAATAAAAGCACGTGGGCCCCTTCACAGGGAATATTACAGATAATATACATTTGAACAAATTACCATTAATTCTTAAATAATGTGTCCAAAAGATAGTATGAAAATAATAATTACTGGAAAGTTCTACATTCCCACAAATCAATGGAGAACATCAAAGTGTCAGCTTCTTTTGTAATCTCAAAATGGATCAGACAACCATCATCTAACTATCTAAGTTACTAAATATGCAATAAATGTATAACTTCCGTATTTACAGTAAAATCTCTCAATAAAAAACAAACCTCTGATGTAGGGACACTCTAAAATAGAAGGGCAACAGTCCACTGGAGACAGGTGTCCTGTCTTTGGAGGGACGGGTCACGAGGACAAATTGTAGGACCAGTTGACACTGAATGAACCAAACACCAAATATGTTCTGGTTATTTAAATGCACAAAACTGAACCAATACAAAGATGTATACAATATATCTACTTATAGACACATGTATAAAAGATGTATAAAAAATTATTATTAAATAAGATTTAATGCATTTCAGGGACCACATACAGTCCAGTTTCACCCTGAGTGATCAGACTGGTAAAATATTGTTATAATAACCTTTAAATTTACACTTCAAAGTTTTTCTTTGTTGTGGTCACAGTGTATGGAATCCAATTGACTATATTTCTACAAGATCAAACAGTTAATACTGAAAATGATTACAATCTCAACAAAAAATCAATTTTAAATAAACTTTCTCTTGCAAAATACAATGAAATGTCAAAAACTTGTATAAATCCTCTATAACCTCCTTGCTTGGTGGGACCTGATTGGAGCCTCTTGGTCGTTTTTGACCCATGGGCCTGATGTTCTCTGCTGTTAAAGGAAAAGTGAAACTGGTGCGCAGAGAACGCATGCTATCAAAATTGTCATCCACCCCGTGTGCTCGGCTCCAACCCTCTGCGGTCGACCGTGCAAGCTGTGCACTGACTTTGTATGCGCCAGAGCTACTGGACGCCTGTGTGAGAAGATCCTTTGTCTCCCCATCTGACCAGCAACAGAAATGTTGAAAAATAAGACCCAATTACATTCACGTGTTGTTTTTTAGTTTAATTTTTTCTCCAAGATACCAAAGAGCAACGGGGAGACTCAATGTTTTCTGGCTCTTTGTTCTGCATCTGAGGTTCAGGCCAGACTAGATGGAGCGACCTGGACCACAGGCTGCAGCTGCGGGCTGCAGCTGCTTGGTGCCACAGGCTGCATCAGCTGGACAACATCTGGCCGTGTCTCCTGAAGGTTGGCGGAGGCTGCCGGTGCCACAGGCTGCGGCTGCTGGAGAACATCTAGCTGTGTCTCCTGAAGGTTGATGGAGGCTGCCGGTGCCACAGGCTGCGGCTGCTGGAGAACATCTAGCTGTGTCTCCTGGAGGTTGGTGGAGGCTGTCGGCATGGTTGTTGGAGCCTTGGTGCGAACTCTTTTCCGTGGTCTTTTTATCCCCTAAAAACAGAAAATAAGTCAATAACTAAGTTGCGAAAAGAGGCCTTCTAGTTGTTTTAGTGATGTTACGTGAACATTTGTTCTACATGATCTGAGTTCATACATAGTTGTCTCTGGTGGACCAGTCTGGGTTACGCTCTGCGTGGAGCCGTGCTTCTGCTCTGGCCTGTTCAAAGTATTTCTCCCGCTCTTCATTTGATAATGACGTCCACTGTGAAGACATGACAAGATATTGTTAGCACACACAGACACACAAAGACAAGCCAGTATGAAATCACATCCCCAACATGTGAAAGCAGACACACTTACCCTCTTTCCCACCTCCGCATTAACAACCGAGGTCTGTGAGACTCCGAGCTCAGCCTTCACAATCGGCCTCTGCTCCTGGAGAAAGAGCATGAAGGCATTTTGCGGCTTCTTCACGTACGTCTGGTTGTCATTACATCGGTCCTCTTGCTTTCTTTTTCTGCAGGCACAAAAAACAAATGGTAAGGATTTAAAAAATAAATCAATGTGTAAATAGGATGAGTGGTGTTACAGCCAAACGTGATACACACTCAGGCCTCACTAAAACTAACTAAACAGGTTTTCTAAGTGGTGTAATGACTCAGAGCTTGAATTATAGCTCTGTTAAACAAGCTAAATGTAATAGTGTCAATGTAGGTAACAAAAGACACAGCCAACAGCTTATTTAGAGCCCAAACATGACACGTTGATGGCCCCTTCATACTCCCATAAGAACCCATAAGAAGAAGAAGAAAAGTTTGACTGTGATGTCAGCGAGCTGTCGAATGTAAAGTGCTTGTTCGGCAGGAGGGTTCACACTGCGAGAGGAAGCTTTTGAAATCACAGACCACGCCCCCTACTGCAGGTACAGTTCTGGGAAGCAGCGTTTTAAACTTTCCAACTTCACAGATTATTTCTCACTTCAAATGTTTTCAGAAATAAACTTCACTGAACCGTTTCAGTAGTAAAAGAAAGTTTGTGTTCAGGCCGCCATGTTGGTCCAGTTTTAACTGCAGTTTTTAACTGCAGGAGCTGGCAGCTTTGAATGATGTGTTCAGGGGCATCATGTAACTTTCAGATCATTAGTGAGCTGGAACGCGTACCACACGGCCAGAGGGAGCTGGCTGAAGAAAATGATGCCACTTTGTGTGGCAGGACACCAAAGTGCTGAAGTTTCTTTTTTGTTCTTGTGGAGTATGAATCGGTCTGAACTCACCTTGATTTGCAGGTGTTGATGGGAGGAGCAGCAGGGTTCAGAGAATGCACCAGTTGTCCATTCAGGACTGCAACAGGCTGCAGGCTCTGTCCCTGGCTATGAGGCCCCGTCTGGATGTACAGCGGAGCCTGATGGAACCAACTGGGAGCAGTCATTGGTGGAGGATTGCACACCAATATTTGAGGAGCGGCTTCCACGTTCACCAACTGCCTAAAGCCTCCGTGGTTCAGCTGAGGGAGGGTGACAGGGGCAGTGGGTTCTGGTTCTGCTTGTGGTTCTGGATCAGAAACAGGAAAGGGATTTTCTCCAGCTCCTGCAGTCACCGGCTGCATTTGACAGAGGTTGGTGGAGGCTGTCGGCATGGTTGTTGGAGCCTTGGTGCGAACTCTTTTCCTTGGTCTTTTTATCCCCTAAAAACAGAAAATAAGTCAATAACTAAGTTGCGAAAAGAGGCCTTCTAGTTGTTTTAGTGATGTTACGTGAACATTTGTTCTACATGATCTGAGTTCATACATAGTTGTCTCTGGTGGACCAGTCTGGGTTACGCTCTGCGTGGAGCCGTGCTTCTGCTCTGGCCTGTTCAAAGTATTTCTCCCGCTCTTCATTTGATAATGACTTCCACTGTGAAGACATGACAAGATATTGTTAGCACACACAGACACACAAAGACAAGCCAGTATGAAATCACATCCCCAACATGTGAAAGCAGACACACTTACCCTCTTTCCCACCTCCGCATTAACAACCGAGGTCTGTGAGACTCTGAGCTCAGCCTTCACAATCGGCCTCTGCTCCTGGAGAAAGAGCATGAAGGCATTTGGCGGCTTCTTCACGTACGTCTGGTTGTCATTATGTCGGTCCTCTTGCTTTCTTTTTCTGCAGGCACAAAAAACAAATGGTAAGGATTTAAAAAATAAACCAATGTGTAAATAGGATGAGTGGTGTTACAGCCAAACGTGATACACACTCAGCCCTCACTATAGCGAAATAAACAGGTTTTCTCAGTGGTGTAATGACTCAGAGCTTGAATTAAAGCTCTGTTAAACAAGCTCAATGTAATAATGTCTATGTAACAAAAGATAAAGGTAACAAAAGATGCAGCCAACAGCTTATGTAGAGCCCGAACACGACAGGTTGAAGGCCCCTTCATAAGAACCCATAAGAAGAAGAAAAGTTTGACTGTGACGTCAGCGAGCTGTCAAAGTAAAGTGCTTGTATAACAGGAGGGTTCATACTGCGAGAAGAAGCTTTTGAACTCGCAGGCCACGCCCCCTACTGCAGGTACATCGCTGTGAAGCAGCGTTTTAAACTTTCCAACTTCACAGATATTTTCTCGCTTTAAATGTTTTCAGAAATAAACTTAAGTCACTGAACCGTTTCAGTAATAAAAGAGAAAGTTTGTGTTCAGGCCGCCATGTTGGTCCAGTTTTAACTGCAGGTTTTAACCGCAGGAGCTGGCAGCTTTGAGTGATGCGTTCTAGGACGTCACGTAACTTTCACATCATTAGTGAGCTGGAACTCACACGGCCAGAGGGAGCTGGCTGAAGAAAATGACGCCATTTTGTGTGGCAGGACACCAAAGTGCTGAAGTTTCTTCTTGTTCTTGTGGACTATGAATTGGCCTGAACTCACCTTGATTTGCAGGTGTTGATGGGAGGAGTGGGTTCAGGAGCAGGGTTCAGAGAATAAAGCAGTTGTCCATTCAGGACTGCAACAGGCTGGAGGTTGGTGGAGGCTGTTGGTGCCACAGGCTGCAGCAGCTGGAGAACATATGGCCATGTCTCCTGGAGGTTGGTGGAGGCTGTCAGCATGGTTGTTGGAGCCGTGGTGCGAGCTCTTTTCTTTTGTGTTTTTTCCTCCATCTTCGGTGACTTGGCTGGTTTTGTAAATGAATCTTTGTCAATGTCTATGGATCTCTGTATCTCAATGATATCTGGTGCCAATCTTCTCTGAACTCCATTGATATACATTAATCTTCTTTGATCTATGTTGATATACTTTGATCAAAGTTCTTAGTCCTGCTTGATCTTTGTTGATACACTTTGATCTTCAATGACATCATCTGTTGCGCCTTCTCCTTTGATCTTAGCATCTCGTTGGCAAAAGATGCTACTCTCTGATTTCTTTTGATCCCCATGAGATGGTGCCTCTTCCATCCGCATTGTATGGCACATTTTTCAGTTGCTTTCTGCAATATTTGGGGAAACAATTGGCCTAGGGGTCGGCCACCTTCAACACTCAAAGAGCCTTTTGGACCCATTTCCCACTGAACAGAACATGCAGGGAGCCGCTAACCTATAGCATTTACACCCTGCCTCATCTAAACAACGGCGAAAATGTCTCCCATTGGCTTGAATGGATGAATGAAAAAATTCACACAAAATCACACTTTTTCCACGCCACATCACGTCGCCAAATTTTCAGCTAGTGACTCCAATTTACTCTTAAAAAGTTGACGCACTTATGCTCTATTCAGATATGTCCTCGGATTTTTCAAAACTTTCACCAATTTTAAACTGTGAGCCTTCAAATGTTATCAAGATTTTCCTCCTTTTTCCAGTTTTAAATGGGTGTGTATTGGAGATGTTAGAGGGGAGAGATTTTGGCTAGTGAGAGAAACTGCCGTTTTACAAAAAAACCAACGTTTTTATCTCGTCGCCACAGCCACATTTCTTCATCTTTCTCAACATATTATACATCAAAATGTAGCTACAGGCCTTGTGCTTCTCACGAGGGGACACTTTTGTCTCAGAGAGACACGGTTCTCCCTCCACTGGGTTTAATTGACAGGGAGTGCAGGATTCTGTCTCACCCGCGCCAGTACATTTTGACGAGTCATTTTCTCCCCAAATCCCAAATCCCCAAACACCATTTGTCCAAGTCCTCACGGGGAGACGGAACCTTGTGAGAACACGAAAACCACACCATATGTCCTTCAACTTCTTCCGAAGCCGACGGTGAAGGAATTTTTCACCAAAGTGTCACGGTTCTCCAACTATAAGCAGTTGTTCGGGACCTGCGTTTGTGCTTATTCACCTTCTTTCCTCAGATAACGTCTCATAGTCTCTGTCACCCTGTCAGGCTGGCATCACAGACTGAAGCCGCCAATCTGCCTGGCAACACACACGGCTCCTCTGATTGGCTGGACCAGTAACATGATGGTTGACCACACAGTGATCATACAGTATCTTAGGCAGCATACTTTTCAATGCATTTTAATTCTGATGCCAATGCCTCAGCATGCCAATTAGCATGCTAAAAAGTTTGCTCATTTGAGCTGAAATTTGGAGGGTGGCCTCATGGGGGCGCTGCAATCATGGCGCACTAACTTCGAGTGAAAATGCAAAACTTTTGTTTTACAGAACAACGCTGCTCAAAGCCACTGGAAATGCAACTTTTCAAAAAGGCTCCCAAGTGGAACTTTTTGAGAAGGCTCGGGGTCCATTATTGTGTACACCAGGCTTCTGAGTTGCTGAGTAAACAGACATCGCTTTCACAATGTTTCTGTGGAACTTTTCTGAAATGAACGAGGTGTCACTTTGAGCGTTGTCATGTAAACAGGGCCTAAGGCTTATAGATCCAGACAATAACAGATTGGATTAAAACATTCACTGACCTCACGCATCCTCTGCACATACATGAAAGTTTCACTTTGTCTTTCCAACAGAGAACATAGAGCCCGTGGGCCAAAACTGAGCAACAGGCTCCAATCTGGTCCCACCAAGCAAGGAGCTTGTAGAGGATTTATACAAGTTTTTTGACATTTCATTGTATTTTGCATCAGAATGTTTCATTTAAATTGACTTTATGTTGAGATTGTAATCATTTTCAGTACTAACTGTTTGATCTTGCAAAAATATAGATAATCGGATTCCATACACTGTGACCACAACAAAGAAAAACTTTGAAGTGTAAATTTAAAGGTTATTATAACAATATTTTACCAGTCTGATCACTCAGGATGAAACTGGACTGTATGTGGTCTCTGAAGTACATTAAATCTTATTTAATAATTATCTTGTATGCATCTTATATACTACACATGTATATATATGTATTTATATTATATACATCTTTGTATTGCTTCAGTTATTTGCTTTTAAAAAACAATAACATATGAGATGTTTGGTTCGTTCAATATCAACTTGTCCTACAATTTGTCCTCGTGACCCGTCCCTCCAAAGAGAGGGCACCTATCTTCAGGGGAAACACAGGGGTCTTTTTCATTGACATCAGAAGTTTTACAGTATACCGCATTCAGTAAAGCCTCTGCTGCAGTTCAGACCTCTGCTTTAGATAAGGCCTGACTGCATCCCTCACTGTTCTGAACTCAACAGGTGTCAAGCTCCTCGGTTTTCTTGGAAATCAAGTGACAAGACATTAGTAAAAATACCCCAAACGTCTGCATAAAAGAAAGGTTTTTTTTTTTCTTTGCACACTGTTAAAATGTTAAAACGCAATGAGTTAATGTCTCTTCTTAGAATTTTAATGAATTATTCAAACATTCTTTCTGCCATCCACCTCAAACTGAGTTTTCAAGGCCAGCGACGGTCTAGTGGTGCTAAATAAGCTGCCATGACTTCATAAAAGTAAAAGTAAAGCTTCAGAATGAGAAAACAATCGTATATGAGCTTGTCTTTGTGAGATGTTCTGACTGTGCTTGACTTTCCATATCAATATTTATGTACTCATTTTAATTTAAATACTTATTTGGTATGTATGTGCACATACATAAAGGGGGTACTGTCTCATAATAGATGCTTGTGTTTTTCACATGGATCTCAAGTTAAAAAAAAAAGAAGATCTCAACAAAAACACAAACCGCCTTGAGCAGATCTGGGACAAGAAGACAGTAACATGACGTCTGTCGTGGTTAGGGTTAGGAGTGTGAGTTATAGGACTTGTCAGTTTGAGTCTGAAGAGTTTAAATGTTTCACAGACACAACATGAATTTAAATAGTTATCATGAGTGTGATCAGAATCACAAGGTTTGCAAACTTCATGGCTGCTCATAACAAATTTGTTCTTTTTTTGTTAAAATGACAGAAAAGCAATATAAATAATAATGATGCATAGGTTTTATATAGCACTTTTTTTGGACACTCAAAGATGCTTTTCTTTGCATTATTCATTGACTCCATGGTGGTAAGCTACATATGGAGCAGAGGCTGCCAAACATCAGCCCCTCTGGCCACCACTCACTCTGCATTCACCCAGTTTTGCATTCAGTGTCTTGCCCAAGGACACTTCGACATGTAGAAAGGCAGATGGAATCAAACCTGCAACCTTGCGATTGGGAGACGACCGCACTATCAACCGAGCTATACCATCTACTAGTTTTAAATATAACTGTCTACATCTTCAAATGGCTGACAGTGGTAGGAATACTATGGCGCCCCCGAAGGGACGTGGAGAAAAAAAAAAGAAGAGGGACTCTCGCAAAACTTTCTCGGGATCTTGCAATAACTTTTGCGAGATCTCGCAAAAGCATGTCCTTTCGCTAAGCACTGCTTGAATGTCTTTATATTTTAGGACCATTTCAAAATAAAACTCAATAAAACTCTCGTATGGGTGGGTGTCCTCCATTAGCTTTAGCTTCTCTCAACAACAGTGGGGTGTACGGTGTCTCTGAAAGGATAAACTTAGTCGATCACATACACGATGCGCATATATAACAATATAGTTTTAAGAGATCTCGCAAAAGTTATTGCGTTTCCTTTTCTAAACTTTTGAATGCACAGATTTTCAATTTGAATTTACTTTTTTCACAAATTGCTGTTGAATTGTATTTAAACAGTCCTCCTCATCATGCTGTTCACACTTTGACATGATGAGACCAAGACCATACCTCCCGTAACAACAGTTCACTGAGCTTAGAGCGCCACAGCGCATCATCGGCAAATTGAACAGAGAGACTGAAAGAGTCACAGAAAGACAGAGAAGTAGGCATCTTTTGAACACCCCCACACTGGGGACCACTTTATTGGGAACAGAGCCCTGTGGAACCATGTGATGATTGCCACTCAACTCCAGGCCCCATTAATGGAGGTGAGATCCTCCCTGTGTCACATCAGACCAGTGGAAATCCTTTACATCAGTGTGGTCTGTGTGCCTGATGGCCAGTCATTGTCTTGATGGACCAGGCAGCATAAATGCAGGACGAAGGACCAGTGGGCCTCAGTGCTGTCCTCTGATGAAAGAGCACAAACGATGGCCGCCAACGTCAGACACTGTTGTCACCAGACGAGTCTTTGGTGGTCGTTGGGGCTCCGGTGTGAGCAGGAGTGTCTCGTCAACACAGGACTGAACTACACTTGGAGCGGTACAGTGACATTGTGCCCCTGCATGGACAACACAGGTCTAACTTCATGGTCATGGAGGACAGTGCTCCAGAGGTGTGTCATGGAGGTGACATCATCAGTGGACGGCTGCTGCAGACTGAGGGACCTCCAACGTCGTGTCCTGCACTTTCTCCTGACCTGAATCTCACAGGAAACCTCTGGGATCAGCTGAGTGGCCGTGTAGAGGCTCCTAACTCTGCACCCCAGAACCTGAATGACCTGAAGGCCGCCCTTTCACAAGAGTTTGATGACTCAGCAGACAGTAAGTCATCCTGACATGTTGCTTTAAAGCTGTAAGTGATTGAGGTGTTGATTTTGTTTGTTGTGGCATACCCTCTACTGTTGTCAGTTTTTGTTTTAATTAATTAATTGTTTGAGGAGCTCGTCATTGCATGCATCTACTTAAATGTGCTATATCCATGATGTAATATCACTGTTGCATGAATTGTTCACATTTTCCATACATTTCACCCAGAATCCAAATATCCCAAAATGGTCTTTCTTTGCTCACAGCTTGGATGAATCTTGAGATGTGTTAGTTTTGGTCTTCTTTGTAAGCATTCCTGTTGCACTTATTTATATTTCAATGACGCTTTCCACCTGTCGCTTCACCCGCACCTGTGATTTCTAGTAAGCGGTCATGAAAATGAGGAGGCGGTTTAGTTACTGCTACTGCGTGTGTGTGGATGCGTTTGCATCTTGTCGGCCGTATTTCACAAACCCGGGCTGTTTTGGTCCGTCAGGAGATGTGGGGTCAAAACCTACATATGGGGTGTCAGGACACAGCTCAACTAACACTTTAATGATAGGCTTCGGGATGATAATTTGCTTGGTTGAGTATGAGTAGATGCTCTGAGAAATCCTTGAAGTAAAAGTCCTTTCAGGATGGAAACAACTTCAAAATGTGTCCATATGCTAACTCACTGCAGGTTTATGCCTTCAAGGTTAGTTACTTCATTAAAAAATAAAAATAAAAAAGGGTGACTGATGGAAATATTCTGAATTTAACCCTTATGTTTTCAATTATACTGGTGACTCTAATAACTGACCATTGTTCTAGAACTGCAGGTGAGACCATGAACCCATCTTGCCAGCAGTGTTTACTAAACTGATTACTTTTCATAGTTCCCTGTATCAGAATATTCTTGGGGGGGAAAAAAAATCTTCTCATTCATTGTAATTGGAATACATGAACTCACACACGTAACATGTCTCCTTAAAAACACATTGACTGTTTTTTCAGTTGTCTCTGCTCTCATTCTGTGCATGGACAACTTCTTGCTGCTCGTAAAAAATCTTAGGCCCTATTTACCGACACGACAACGTTTCAAGTGAAAATGCATTGTTTTTGTGTTTAGACAACAATATTTTGACAACGATATCTGGACAACATGGAAATGGCAGAAAGGCGTAAACAGTGTAGTTCAGCATGGCAGCCCGCTCGCATAAATATAAACTTTGAAATATTTCCATGAAAATGTTTTTTGGAAAAATCAATTGATCTTAAAGTTTTTATATAAATTAGTCACTAAGATCTTCTCTTGATGCCAACCATGACATGGGGAAGAACAAAATGAGTCCAATGAGCCGCACATGTATCTGCAGACTGACCAATGATGCTGCTCTGCTCCATCAATTATACCTCTGGCCCAAAATTATGATTATGTTGGGGGTTTTTTTTAAGCAAAAAAAAAGGCAAATATTCAATGAAATCATCAAGGAGATAGTTACTGAAATCTTAATCAACATTTTAATCTCTCTAACATGTGCTGTGGGTTGTAACTATACAAGGTATTAAGCCAGTCTTCAGATAATATCCGGTAAAGCAGGAGGGGGAATTTCTTTCTGCAGGTTTACAGGAAAGCCTGTTGCCTGAGCCAGTCACACACTGAGGCCAAAGACAAACACCTCGCCCATGCAGAACACCACCATGTCTGAAAAAGTCACCACATCACAATTATTGTGTGCTCAGTTTGTCTTTCTAATGCTGGTAAACGTCTCGTCCAGCCTTTGCCGTGTGTATACCAACACCCTCCTGCTACTTCTGTCGAGCAGACACCATGCAGGCTACAAGCTGCTGCACTTCCCGTAATAGAAAAATGGCAGCATTGGAACTGATCTTTGATGGACTGAGCATGAAAACCATGAAGGTTTGTGATATTAGAAGACGGAGCCAAGTATAATTGATGACACTGAATATGATCATATGGGGGAAAGAGAGCAGCGGCTCAGTTTTATTGGGCAAAAATAATTTTGACAGAAAAGAGCTTGGCGAAAATTAGATTATGCTTCTTGCTTCCTGCATGTATTGACTGCTGATGTTTTCTCCGTTTGGTTATCTGTAAGGCAACTGACTCATGGAAACAGGACTGGGTTAGCCTTGTGAACAAGAATCTGTGTTAGTAGTGACCTGAGAGTCAAAAGTATAAAATCAAGAAAGAAGACATTAACGGAGTGAATTTCATCTCTGACCACTGGGGGCCTCACTCTTTCACCAAATCCACATTTACGCAACAAAAAATTCACGTAAAACAGAAAACTTTGATGCATTTTGACAGTCAGGTTTTGCGACACCGGTGCTCTGACCCACGGAAAGTACTTTTTTGAAAATGGCTCCCAAGGTGGAACTTTTGTTTTCTTCTCCGACTCCATCTGCATGAATGGGGAAATCATAACTTTTATGAAACGCTGATACTGCACATGTGCACAGTACTTGTGTTAAATATACCCGAGGAGATAGACAGTAACAACAATGGCTATCTGTACGGCTATCTGTGTACTCACATTGTTAATGTTTATAGCGTATTGTCTCTGGATGTTTTTCTGTTTTTCTTGAGAAAATTTCTGGTTGATTAATCTTGATAAACCAGCTCTGTTTTTCACTACTACTGCTTCTACTATACTACTAGAGCAATGCACAACCACATCGTCTCTCAGCTTTTGTAACAAACAACTTGTGCTGCCGTTAGCGCTGCTAGCTCCCCAGGCTAGATTGACATGATTTAAAACTGTTATCCGGCTGGTCTGAAACAATAACCCAGCTCATCATGACAATGACCCAACAAGATTTATTTTCTTTGTGCTTTGTTGAAGGTTTACAGGCTTCAGGAAGTTAATGAGCATTCATGCACTGTGCACAGATGCTAAATGCTAACTTAAGTAGGATTGAAGAGTCAAAAAAGTTGTTGAATTTTATCAGTAAAAGCTTCAAAAGAGACACATTATATTGTTTTTGCTGAAAAAAACTGAGTGGTGAATTTTGACTTGTCTAAGTGACGAGTTGATGAGTCTTCATTTGGTCACGAGGGATATATCTATATTATAAATATACCGTATATATATATATATATAAATGATACATTTTAAGTTGTGTTTATTTATAGGTTATCAACTTGTCATTTTGCAACATTCCGACTTCAGATCAAATGCGGCTGTTGTGTGGTTCTTGAACAGACAGTTCTCTAATAAAAACACATCCTTTATAAAGCAGGAATGAGAGTAACTTATAAATGAAAGCCCACCCTGTAATGCTCCGCAGTTGGCTTGAAGGTTTGTTTAACAAATGAGTCATTGGCGGGTACAATGATTGATAAGAGAGGAGGGGAAGAAGTCAGGGGGGGAAAAATTGCATGGGCGGCCGGGAGAAAGAGAGAAGTCCTGAATCAAAAGCAGTGACGGAAGTGAAAAGGAGACGGGAGGAGACACGGCTCAGAAAGCATCATAATGCGCAAAGAGAGAAACCAGAGAGGTGGGAGGGGGGGGTGGTCTGATTCATCCTCTCCCATAGGCTATTTATTTTGGTTGTATGGAACAACGAAATCCATGAGGGAACTTTGGATGGCTCCGCCGGATGACGTAAAAGGGATGTGCGTTGGGGCGGATGATGTAGGGGGAGTCACAATCACAAGTAGGCCATCTCCTTTAAATAAGGGAAGCCAGTAGATACTGTGCTGGGAAAAAAAATAAAAAAAACTCCAGGAATTACCCACAGCCCACACAAATCCTAGTATAACCTCCTATCTTCTCATCCCACTGGAGGCTCATTCATACACGCACATTGAAGGAATGTACTGTAACCACGGCTGGTGAGAATAGTTCCAGTTTATGCATTAAGCCTGCAGCAGTCTAACGCAGATACTTCATAGTAGCATACTGGAACTGTTTGTACCTTTTTACTGCATGAAGGGTATTTATATAAGCGCCTCTGTGCATGCACACATAACATCAAACGTGGTTCTTTGGTGGGATAAGAGTCATGTGTCACCATGTGACAACCCGTGTCGAAACAGGTCTTTACTCTGTACTCTCTCTTTAAGTCAGACAGGGAGTGAACTACAAGACAAGACTTCTACAATTTAGATTTATTATGGCCACAGGCGTTTATATAGATGTATGTGTTGTACGGAGAGATTAAAAACCTTCTCAGTGAAGCGTCCACTGAACTTGGCATACAAGTCACTGTTTGAGTGTGTTGTGTTTAGCTGCTGTACTGAACAAAGCCCTGACACTTCCAGAAATGCTGCTATTAGAGGAATCATAAGAGGCCATTGGATGATTTTCACTCTTTACTTTGAAATACATTCCCACCTTTGACATTTCAGAACCGGTTTACGTGACAAAGTTTCAAGTGAAAATGCCATTTTAGAGTTTTTGTTTCAGAAAGGTTTTGCGCTTGCATGGCAATGTTTTGAAAATGCTGCAGTGTCCACGTATGGCCAGCAGTGAGCGCTGTTGTCTGTTTTTATAACAAATTTAGATTTTTATGACGATTACCATTTCTTTGGTGCTCATGCATCGTCAGTGTTTTCTTTGGAGAAAACACCTACAGAGTTGGAGCTCTGTTCCATCTTGAGAGATGTTTTCAAACAGTTACATTATTGACGTAACCAGACACCAAAAATCTAACAACAGCTCATTTCAAACATTGTCTTGTAAACAGGGCCTCAGTTGATGTGTTGCGCATGCTGCTGTTGGTATGGCGAGATTGTTGCATGGCTGTTTAGGTCATGTTGCAAAATGTGTTAGGCGCACAGAAAAAAATAATAAAGGAAAGAAATCCATTGAGCTGATTGACTCAATTTGCAGATCAATTCCACTTTCCCTTCAATTACATTTGGGACCAGTATAGTGTTGTATTAATGATGTCTTCCATATTTAAGAATTGTCTTATTATGGGACAATATCTGTCAGTGGTTGGTGTCTGAACTGCCTCAAGCATGTCAGTTTTCTTTCTGGAAAATGAGATGGCTATTTTTAGATTCATGAAAAATCTAATAAGACATTTCCACCCAATCCTTTCCATGAGTGTAAATCAGTGTGCTTCCATTACATAATGAGCCTTTCCTCATTTGACATCCTCATCCTGCTTTTCCAACCTATTTTTGGAATATTCTGTCCAATTTGATTGTTTTGATATAAACTAGAAATAGCACTGATATTAAATTTTGATGAACATTTTCTTTTAGAAAAGGGGTCATCTAAATTGAAAGGGTATTTGATGTAACTTAATTGTTTTACAAGGTATATCTTATTTTTAGACATGTTTTTAGTCCATAATTTCAATCTGTTATTCTATATAATAATATTTTTGACATCCAGCAAAAATATTATCTTTTTAACACTTTCTAGTGAAGTCCCCTGTGGATTTGACAATATCTGACTGGTATTCCTCTGATTATGTAATCTCCCCTTACAGAATAAATAGGAGTTTGGGGTCATGATGGATCACAATGGGGGCACAGTCCGAGGCCCTGTTTACACAATATTTATGCATTGTTTAGGGGTTTTTGTTTAGGAAAAGTTTCACGTTGACAAAGCAACATTCTGAAAATTGTGTAGTTTACATATTGGGCCACTGGGGGGAGATGTTGCTTGTTTTTGTAATGAAACCACACATGTTCACATTAAATATGATTAATGGAAAGTACACAAGACATTGGTATGGACTGACGATGGAAATTGTCAACAATAAAACTATCAAGTACCAGGAGAACATGGACTGGGGGAGTCATGTTTGTTTTTGTCCAGTTACTTTCACATGTGCAGGCAAACTCGTGACCACGGCCGTTGTTCGCATACACAGAAGCCCTCTTTCCGTCCACAAGGAGGCAGTCCAAAGTGTTTTCAAAAAGTCCCATCTTTGCTTTTTCCATTGCTCTGAGCAAAGTTTCCCTGTAAACAGACACGCAAAACACAACCAAAGTGTTCTGTTTTCACTTGAAAACTGTTAGGCACCGTTTACACGTAAATGGCTGTTTGTGTTTCACTCATTTAATTGTTTAACTGCACAAAAATCAAAGTGATATCTTCCCTATTTTCCCTGCACACGTGAGGTCAATGTTTTCTGGATTCCTACAAAACTGCTAATCGATGATGTTCCTGAATACATCTTATGTAATTGAGGACCAGCTCGGCTACTGTACGTTTTCCTTTGAGGTAACAAATTGTGTCAGTGCATCTGCAGGACTGGATTGTGTGTAGGGCACAGTGGGTGGCTTACAAAACACCGTTTTTGTCGGCACTCGCTGACAGAAATGATGCTCAGACTGGGTTATGCAAGTCGTTAGTCACTGTGGCATGATTCATGTCTTGGTTGGCTGTCTTTTATTCCCTCATCCCGCTCCCTTTCTGTTTCATATCTGTTTCCATTGAGGCTCCAGAAGCCCTATTTTTTTATTTTTTTTTACTGTAGGTGGAAAAACATCATTCTGGGTCAAGCAGGACTCATAGAGATCCGTAGACTGTATACAAAGTAAGATGATGAAAGCTTCCCAAAGGTAAAGGCAAGATATCTTGACTGACCTCTGGTGGCTGGATGACGTTAAAGGTGTACAGGAGGATGTTCTTTTTCCGGGTGGATCATCAAGACTATTGGTCCTCCCAATTGTCAATCATTCTGGTGATATACTACGTAAGGCCGCCGTACGTGCTCGTCCCCAGGTAGCGTGGATCTATTAGTTTTCACGTTCTGCGCATGTGCGCTTTCAGGTGTATATGGTGAGCTACGCCTTCAGCTTTTAAAAATGTTTGCTTGTCGTAAATAGACTTTCACTTACCGGTGGCGAGTCTGACATAGTGGAAAAAGTGCAAATCTTCTTGTAAAGTGAGCTTGTGTGAGCGATGCTGACTTGTAAACAGAGCGTGCACGAGGAGAACTGTCTCTCGCACACGTTTTAGTAGGCGTTCCGTCTCGGGAGCAGGTAGAGCGTTGCGCATGTGCAATTTTTCAAAAGGTAGAGAGGGCGGTTCTTTCCTAAAATTCGGGAAAATCCTCCTGTACACCTTTAATATAAAACAAACTAAAAAATGCAAGGGTTTAATTTCAGTCTCTACTTCCCTGTTAATAAAAATATGTAATTTTAAATGATTTTGGTTTTCATAAGAGTTGTTCTTATGTTCAAACTTCTCTCATGCCACTGGGATTTATTTTGCATCGTGTAAAGGCCTTCAGGGGTGTGGCCTTCAGGAGGGGGTTTGGCCTTTGGGAGAGGGTGTGGTCTTCTTAGTAAGATGGCACAGGACTTGTGCAGCCTCTCTGCCATACCAGGAAATAGCGGTGTTGAGTCATTTGGGCTAGGAAAAGCACAAAATTCAGACACTTTCAAACTTATCGGTACTGTAAGTTACTGGAAATTGAAAAATAAATAATAATAATAATGCATTGGTTTTATACAGCACTGAAAGCCGCTCTACATTGCATTATTCATTCATTCCATACTCGATGGTGGTAAACTACGTAGGCAGCCACAGCCGCCCTTTCGCACCATCGGCTCCTCCGACGACCACCAGCCATTCACTGTCACACTGCATACACACAGGCAGTTCGGGGTACAGTGTCTTGCCCAAGGACACCTCGGCATGTGGGCAAGCAGAGATGGGAATCAAACCTGCAACCTTCCAACCGCAAATGTAAGCAGTCAAAAATTAACGTTTCTGGAAACATTTGAGGACCATCTCCTTGGAGACAGCAGAAACGCTGCTACTGTGCATATCCACCATGTCTGATTTAAACATTTCTCCAGCATACGAGAAAGTAAATGGACAATAACAAAAATGGCAGCCTGCACAGTATCACGACTCCACTTTCATATTCTCCTGGGACTTGGTAAATCCCACTTCGTCATCTGCCCATAAGAATGTCCACGTAATTTTTTAATGTTTATAGCGCAATGTGTGTGGTTTCATTTCCAAAACAACCAACAGCAGCAAATCGTGGCCTAGAATGTTTAACTACATTGTTTTCATTGTCTCTGCCATTTCTGTGTAGATGGACATCATTTTCTTTGTGTTGCCATGTGAACGGGTAACTTTTCTAAAGTGGAAATGCAAAAACAATGTGAAAATACATTGTTTTTGAAAATACAATTTGAAACGTTGTGGGTCTGAAACTACAATAAATGTTAGTGGATAAAAGATTCACAATAGGATTGAGTTATTACTTAATATTGCCAAAGTTTTTTTCTGATTTGTTTGTCCCAGCATCCCCAACACCTTCCCCTACTTCAGCATTTAGTTTCCCTCCTATTCAACACGACCTTCACAGCCTACAACAATGGAGTGTAAGTCGTGAGCTGCTTGGGTTTCTCCGACGCTGAACATTGTTTACACACACTCACAGTCTCTCTTTGCACCTCCCACGCCTTTGCTCGTACTGTATTGCACCTCGTGCCAATGCACATGACCAAACGCTCCCCTTGTTCTGTCTCCACTTATTGAGAGAACATTAAGTGCCTCTGCAAGGCTTTGTCCAGCCCAGCTGCTGCTGCAGCAATGGATTTATCCCTGTGCAAGGTAATGTTCTTTCTGAAAACTGTCCTTCACATTAAAATGAATGGTCGGTGTAAACAGTTGGTCTTTTTTTTTTTTTTTTTTAGTTTCCATCAGGACAGATGCAGTGAACTGTAACCGTGCTCCACGCACGCCTTTCCTCAGCAACTCAGAAACCATCATCATCAAACTATCTGTGAATAGATCAGATTCTGGTGGCGATTGTCAGGATGACCGAGCAGTAAAAAGGGGAATTAGCATCAGGCCATATTTTACTCACTTGTCTCTTTTTGCTTTTAGCCGATGATGCAGCTGGCTTATCTAAAATAATGTGAAAACTTGGATTACAAAGTTAGAAAGGATATATAGATTTTAAGTTATCAGGGTTTTGTGAAATTCACCTTCTTTTCACTCCATCCTAATACCAATTATATCGTCTGTACCAGTTTAGGGTCTGGTAGGAACCTATTAAAGTTGTCATTGGGTCCACCCTGTACTGGTCACATTTCATCAGACCTACATATGTATTTGGGCAATTCATGTTCTCCAGTCAACTGAGCATGCGCAGGTTGATCATGCAAACAGCCCAGAAATGAACTGATTCCTGTGATGTGAAGATAAAGAGAGAACTGGTTGGAAAGAAGATGCTTTAAAACCAGAACTCCATACAAGGGATGCACCAATACTGATAACAGTGTTGGGTCTGATACTCAGAAAAAGCTCCCTGATACAACCTTGCAAGTACTTTGCGACATCATGCGTCAGCAACGTCTCCAAGAGAGTACGCGCAATGTCTGTGGTTCAGAGAGTATTTGATACTAATGAGGACGACAGATGTGAGACACACTGTAAATGATCTTCTGCTATAATATTAAGACGAGGAGCAAAAGATAGTCCTTACACATCAGCAACTAAATCACCAGAGGCATTTGAACCAGCACTTAGTCCGATGTCACTCATTAGTTTAACTGCTCCGTGGATCCAGTAGTGACAAGCTATGTTCCATAGTATTTTCATTGGCATTCTAGTGGCCGCTCTTTCTCATAAACATAACACTAGAAAGAAACCTTTATTAAGGGAAAAATTGTCATCTAAAGTATACCAGCTTTAGTGTAGCATGTAGAGGCCTGGAGATCTGGAATCAGATTGATAGTACGATACAAGAAACACATTCACTTAACACATTTAAAAAGCTTTTAAAGCAAAATGTATTGCTACGTTATACTTAGTATAACCCCATATGGCTGATGATTCACATCTGTCGCACGTTGGCCTGGCCCTTGAATACATGGGATATCTTGTCCCTCCCTAACGGACTTCCACAAAACTGAATGATGTAAATTGTCACGTTCTGTAAATAAATATATAAAATAAATATTGACATTATTTCAGTTTTTATATAGTTTCTTTTAATGGTGTATGAATTATTGTAAAGCCGCAGTGACTCTCTACTACCATGGTGACTGGATTTCACTTATAAAGTGCTTTTCAGCTGTGTGAGCATCCCCAGAGCGCTTTACATGATTCACTACATTCACCCATTCACACACCATTGGAGGTTGCAGCCATGCAAGGAGCTGTCACTCCACATGAAGAGAGAATATGAAGAGAATTAAGTTGAGATGAATATTAAGACCAGAAGCTTTGTTTCTCAGACGTCCAGCAGTTGGATTCTTGCTAAAGAAAACACAAATGTCGCATAAAATTTTACATACTGTACAATGTATCTGGCTTAAATTGGCCGAGCAGATTCATATGTTATATTTCAAGTGGTTTTTTTTAAGTAAATCGACATCTATATCATTTGAAGAAGCCTCATATCTTTACAGTGTTCACCTCACCTCGCTTCACCTCATGTCATCTCTCCCCTTCCCTTCCCGTCCCTCCTCATCCCATCTCTGCGCCTTACATAACGGGGTGACCGCAGCTGTGCGCTGAGCTGACAGGCGCTCTCAATGGAAGGAGGCAAAGGTTTTATGAATGAATACGCAGCCATTCTTCATCATAATCTGCCTGAAACCTCTCCCCGTCGGTCCTTTCCTTTCCTCCTCTCTCTTCCTCACTAACCCATCAGATCAGGGTTACAGCAGAATCTGTTGTCTGCTGTTACCACGCAGATTATATGCTGTAATCCTGGACCGCAGCAGCGGATGCGTGCGCACATGCACCGTCAGTCTGCAGAGGACCGGCTCGCTCTGGCTGCCTTCTATCATAGCAACAGCGGAGGGGGTTATGATGATGGTTTCGGAGCTCATTCAGGAAAACGGCAGCTGGATGAAAGAGGTGGGGGGATGGGTGGGAGAAGTCTGAATGGGAGGGGGAAAGCATGCCGTCATTGGACGAGCGCTCATTCAGGAGTGAGCGAAAGAGAGGGAGGTAAAGACGGGTCACTGCAGCGACTAGCTTTCGCATAGAAGCTGAGAGGAAGATGCGGTATTGTGAAGGCAGCACATAGAAAGGGAGGGAGAGAATTATGTGAAGTAGACAACAAGAAAGAAATGACTGCATTAATCTTCTATCCAATGATGCTCGTGATCTTTTTCCGGGTCAATCCAGCTGTGTCGCAGTTGTGGGAAATGCTGGAATCCAAATCATGACGTGATGCTCTGCATTGACTTGATGCTGTGAGAGTGGACGGAGGACTGAAACGCTGATCGGGATTCAGTGAAAGGCATTTTTCTTTGAGGAAGAAGTCTTTGAAAATAGTTAAAAAAAAAAGGTATCCTGAAATCAATCCCATGAAGAAAATCAGCAGGGTGTACTTATGTGGACAGAGACAATGCCAGGGAGACACCGAGAAGGCCCTACAGGTTAAAAACATACATATATCATAGTTTGCTATCAAATAGATAGAAGTAGGTCCATTTTTTATCATCTTTTGATTTGTCACCATCAAGTCAATGGGCAACATATACGATGAAAGAGTCTCACCCATTGTCCCAACATATGAGTATTTGCATACTGTTTTATGTGTTGTGGAGAAAGATTGAGTACCTGAAGAAACTCATGAACAAGTAAGACAGTGAAGCAAACATGGGTCTCATTGGAGAGCGAGAGTACCGAGAATGGCTGTGGCATTACCTTCAGCAAGTGTGTCAAACACTTCCTGATTGTTCCTATTCATTGCTACAAGAGGTGCAATACGCTCTTCAGGCAACGTCTGTTTTTTTTATTTACAATGCAAGCAATGCCCCCACCCTCTGGAACTCACTCCCTCAACCCATGAGGAACATTACTGAACTTTAAAACACTCCTCAACCCACCTCCCCACCTATTCAAACGTGCTTTTCCCTAACTCTTATCTTATTTTGATTGTTATTTTTTTTTTATTTTGTTTTTTGCCATGTGCTAAATCATTTTGATGTATTATTATCATTATATGGAAAAAAGCCCAATAATGCCAACCATACTGTCAGTCCTGCAAATAAAAAAACAGTAAATGTTGGGGGAAATTTTGTGGAATAGTTTCTGAAGGCAGAAAACTTTGCATAACGGGTGTGTTCATAATATACCACTGGCTGAATGACCAGATAAAAAATCAGGTTTTGCAAAAGTTTCAGCTTTCATCCTTTTGCACCTTTCAGGACTTGGTGGATGTGAAAACATTTGGAGATCTTATGAAATTCCTTTTATCCTAAGTCCTCAGAAATGTATGTCTGTGATGGCTTGCATGCATTTTGGAAAACAGTTTTTAATACAAACGATTGACCTGATCTCTCTTACCAGGTTCTTTCTCGGGATCTGTAAATTCTAATAATAATCTGAATGAGGAAAACAGCAATGATCAAACCTCATTGTCTACTCACTTCTTCTGCACGTGGGCCGGTGTTTTGGGAGTGAGTGCAAATCGATTGTGATGTTCCAGTGGGTGGACGTGCTCCAAATGGCCTTCAAAGTGCTTTTTAAAGGGCCTTCAAGTTCACCGGTTCATTAGTGGGTTGCTTTCTGTCTATTGCTTATAAATATCTTCTGGGGTTGCATTGCCCCCCCCCCCCCCCCCCCCCCCCCCCCGCCGCACCCCCCACCCCTCCACTCCAGTTGTTGATGGTGGAGAAATTGGAGTTTACACTAATTTGCCTCATTCGCCGGGTCACTCAGTAGAAGTTAATGTCTGCTAAATGCTTAAAACATGACCATGAAGTGGGTCAGTCGAACTCACAGGACCCTCAGGTCATTGTTGTTGACAACGGCCTCAGTCACACACACACACACACACACACACACACACACACACACACACACACACACACACACACACACACACACACACACACACACACACACACACACACACACACACACACACACACACGCACACGCACATGCACGAACACACACAGGAAAACACTGTATTAGGGGTCAACCCAGGAAGTGTTTGTATGTGTCTGTGTGGGGAAATTGATTGTTCCCAATGGTCTGTGCGTTTGCTTGCGTCAGTATTGAGCTTAAAAAAATCAAAAAGTGTAACGACCAGGTTTTAAATATGTGGTTACATAAAATAAAAACACAATCTGACATTAAAGCTGCAAGCAGCCTTGCATGGGACCTCACACTTTGGCCTCTGGCCTCTGAAAATATTGATCAAATATACATTTTGAAAGTTTTATTAATTTTATTAATTTTAGAAAAATATGGGGCTTTTTATTTTGAAAGCCAATAAACTCTAATGTAGCTAGTGGCATATAGGCCACCACCTAACCCCAACCCTAAGCCTAGTTTTTCTGGTTTCCAGAGACGGTGGGGGTGGTGATTAGTAGAGACTACCAAATGAAGCTTCAATAAAGTTTCATGAACCACTGCCTTTATTTTCTGTAGCCACTATATGGCCCTGTCTGTTCAACAAATATTTGAAAACACACTTCATTGCCAATCTTTCAGATGTACCTTGAAGCCAAGGAAGAAGTGGCACAATTGCGGAGGTAGAACCAGGAGAGATTCGTCAGGGTGCAGAGGAGAAGGAGGAGGACCCTGATAGCACACCTCTATGTTTTGGTGGGTGGGCCTAAAAACTTGGCTGATTTGTTCAAGACATTATAAGATGAGAACAATGTGATACATCTTTTGTACCTTTTCTGTCACATAGCCTGTGTGTAGTACAGCCCCACTATTACTTCTGGCCCCCTGCCCCCCTATATAGCCTTTCTTTTACCATTCATCTGCTTGGAAGTAAGCTAACACAAGTTTGAAAGTGAGAAATATGAACTTAAAAAATGACGTGTTAAATTTTTCAAAAGTTCTTTCTTTTATTTATGAGGAAAAGATGTCCCTGCAGTGTTACACACAGCCTAATAACACTGTGCCTATCCTGACCATTTGTTTTTCTGGAGGAGATGTGACACCAGCCTTCAGGGTTTCATTGACCATTTACTGGCTGGCCTGTGGCGTCTCCTGGCGGGTCACGGCAGACATCTTTTCTGTGCCGCAGACAACAGTCTGGCAGTGCACAGTGTTGTGAACAAACTTATGGAAATCATCCATAAAGTTATTACCTTTCTAGACAGGAGGAGATGAAGGACATTGGCGCTGGTTTTGCCCGCCTGGCTGGCCATCAGGCATTCTGCCATGCTGTTGGGGCCGTTGATGGATGCCACATCCAGGTTGTTCCTCCTGCAGAGCCACAAAAGAGAAATTATTACAACATAAAACTTTTGCCCTCCATCATCCTGCAGAGCATTTGTGAAGCTAAAAGGACAATCACCAATGTGTATATTGGTAACCCGGGATCTGTGCATGATTCCCTTGTCCTGCGCAGATCCCCCATGTACCAGAATGGTCTGTACCCACCAGCTGGGTACTTCCTGCGGGGCGATGGAGGGTATCCCTGCCTGCAGTGCCCAGTTGCCATAATGACACCGTGCCGGCAACCTGTTACCTGTAAGAACGGTTTAGCTTAATAATCACAAATATGAACACATGAACTACATTAGCATAGTAGCATGATAGCAGGTCAGCTCATAAATAAGGACTTTCATGGTATTGCGTAATCCTGGGTGTGAATGATGCAACAGTGTTCCACAATTTTGGAAACAATAATCAGAATCAACAGTTTTTGGGCAAATATATTCAAAAATTTGCATTTCTTCAGAGGAAAATATGTTGTCTTTCAGTTTGTGTGAGTTTGGAAGCAGTCAGGTGTAAACTTTAGACACAAGAGGTGCAGTTTGACACAGACGCATGATTTTGCTCCTACTCACTCAATGATAAATGTGGCTTCAAATTGCGAGAATAAAAGAAATCACAGCATTGCTCTCTCTCGTCAAAAAAAGTCACGTTTTATGGAAATTTCCCCACATATGTTACATCATCCTGTTCTGATCTGATTCTACATCATCCGCTTCTGATCTGCTCATTTTGTTGATCAGAATCACGGTTTAGCCACAGTCGCCACTTGTTCAGGGTTCTGTCACAGCTGTTTTTGAGGAGACATTTTGTTTTTCCCATGTATTTGAATAAGAGGAGGGAGGACGAGAGAGGAGGAGAGAGGAGGTGGGATTTGGCGTCTTGAACTTTGACGGCTAATAAAAACGAAACCGCTTGACTAATCAAAATGGGTTTGCTGCTTGCCGCCGCATGTAATTTCTCACGGTCATTGGTTGGAACACAGGTTGGCACGGGGAACATCTTAATGTAGATATGGACAAGGGCAGAACTACTTCTGTGTCAATAAAGGCACATGTAATTACCGTATTATTTCTAATAGACGCTCACACTAAGGCATGCACTGCGTGTCTATTGGGAAATATACGGTATTTATTTTAAGACCATCAGACATATGTGCTCTAGATAGACGCTGCACATTGCTCTGTATACTGTTGGCTGTCTCCTTGTTGACAGCAGAAATGCTACTGCACACGATGGCCGTAGTAAATAGTTCTTCTGCAAATGCTTGAGTTGACAGACAATAGCAATGTTTGCCTCCAGAGTGTCATGACTCCCAGTCCATATTCTCCTGCGACTTTGTTGTTTTACTTGAGACTCACAGTAATAACAATCGAACTCGGTCGAATTCTTGTGTACTCCCATTGATAATGTTTATAAGCATATTCTCTGTGCACATGTCTGTGATATTTCATTACAAGACCAAATAAATGTGGCAACTTGTGGTCCAACATGAAGACACTTTTTTTCAGCGTTTCCACAATTTCCATGTAAACAGACATTGTTTTCAAAATGTTGGCCCATGCACATGTAACGTCTCTGAACTTAAAAACTACAAGTTTTCATGTCATGTAAATGGTCAATGTTGCTGAATTCATCTCCTGACACAATTCAACATTCAGACCTTTCCTGATTGAATCCTTGAATATTGTCTATTATGGGCCGTGCAGTTTTGTAACCCAACAACACACGCCACACAGAATATCCATGTATCACGGCCAGGCCTGCTTTTGACAACATAACAGAGCTTTAAATAATGTCCCCTGAATGGCACATTTCATTAAGAGGTCGCTTAAAATGAACGAGATTAAAATAGCCTTGCTCGGCTCCATTTCTATCACATCAATAGTTGCTTTTGGAAGATTTTTAGTCCAATTTCAATAACACCATTGTCTGCTGAGCCATTGCCCGAAGGATGTTGTTTACTTTCAATGTTGAGCATGCGATTCAATAGTCATTCTTACCTCCTCCTGATTCTGTGATGCAGACCGTGATTTATAAAACATCCCACACATGTCAAACCCATAGATTAATTAATGAGGCCTTACAGCGATGTCGATGCAAACCAGAGCCCATTTCATTAAATGAATTATTCCATTCTAGTGTTTTTACTCATCGTGTGGTTTAGCATTGGTCATCGGAACCAGTCTTCAGCTTCACAACCCAAAGCACAAAGGCTTTTTTCACACTTCCGCGTTGTAAAACAGATGTGGCGCTCAACAACTTAAATTGTATAAATGTGTCATATAAGATCAAATATAACTATACGGCTACATACATACTTGCATCTCGACTCACACATTGCATTGATCCACAAGGAAATAATGTCACAGTCGTTCAATAATTAAAACAATCTTGCTAACCAGTGAAAATTAAAATCAACAAGACTAATGTTTTAATTAAATTTTACATTTGAAAAATAATGAAAATATTTGATAAGAATTAATACTGCTGACATGGCCGTTTATAATAATGTCTGTTTGAGTTAATTATTTTATAGTTAGACCTTATTTAATGTATTTTATTGTATGATCTAATTTTATTTTTTGGTTTCACAGGTGCACTCGATGAAGCTCTTGAATACATCAAGGACTTGGAAGCCAGACTGGCAAAAGTGGATTTGTCTGCCACGCTTTTTCTTATGTGTTTCTGATGAGCAGATCCGGTTCTACACCAAATTCCCATCTGAGACTGTGTTCCGGATCTTCTGGGGCTCCATTGCACCATCTGCATCCCGCCTCATATACTGGATCAGAGCACAGAAAATTGGAGATGAAGCCATTGCTGAACCCAGCCCTGCCTGCAGAATGCATCTGACTGATGAGTTTTTAATGTGCTCGTTCAAGGTGGCTGTGAAGGAACAGCTTATTACTGACATGTTTCAAGTGAGCGTTGCTACTGTCAGCCGAGTGACCATCACCTGGGCCAACCACCTTTTCCTCGTATTCTCATCCATCAACATGTGGATCAGCCGTGAGAACGTAAAAGCCAGTATGCCTGCGAGAGTCCGGAAGTTCTCTCCAAATGTACACGTCGTCTTGGCCTGCGGAGAAGTTGCTGGTTGGAGTTGCTCCTTGTGGGTTGGTGACATTTATTTCAGTACACTGGCTCCATCTCTGCTTTTTTTATGAGGGTGTTTTTAGGGTGAGCTGAACTTTTTTTTTTATTTCTCCGCATGACCCTTCACCGCAGGTAACGGTTTCCTCCCCCTGGGAGCTTGTCCCACAGGTGGAGGTAGCCTCCTCCTCCAGGGCTTCTTCCCAGCTCATTATTACCAGTATTATTATAATAAATATTATTATTTATTACCAGGATTAATAAATCTCTTTATTTTTGTACCATCGCTCACATCCTGATCCTGGTTGCCACAGACTGGGTCGTGAGAAAGACCACAATAACAAGAAAAGAGTGATGACATAGTCCATGCCACTTTAGAGGACTTGGATTTCATGGGCGATACTGCCTTGTCATCATCTCAGCACCTACACATGCAAGAAAAAAAACTCACAGACTCAGCCACTCGCCAAATCAGACTGCAGCTCATCACCAAGAAAACAGAAGAAATGAGATTTAACACAGCAGCTCAGGCCAAACTGCATATTCATGGTAATAAAAAAACAGCAGGTTGACAATTGTATCTACTTAGGAGCAGTCGTCAGTACAGAAGATCCAACTGAGAAAGACATCAAAAACAAGAGTGGCTAAAGCAGGAACAGCCTTTCATAAACTAAGACCTGTCTGGAAATCAAAACAATAGAATTTAATCAGTATTAATGGATGGAAGTGAATGTTGGAGAGTTCCAGAATCCGATATGAGGTCACTGTCTATTCAATTACCATCACAACTGCTTCCGACAGATTTTCAAAATATATTTTGCAAACTATATTATGATTCCACCTGCATAGTTGAACAAATCAAATAAAAGCATCTCAATTGTTTGGGACATGTTTTTAGGAGGCACGGATGCAATCTTCACTAAAACAGCCTTTAGATTGACACAACAGGCCAAAAGACAAAGAAAGTTGGTGAAGGAATGTTGAATGTGAACTGAAAGCCCTGAACATGACATGTGGTCAGGTAAAAATTGTGAAACTCAATTTCTTAAAATTGCAAGTACAGTTTATTTTCTTAGGTAAAGAAAGAGAAAATATGCAAAGGAAAAGAGAAAAGGTGGAAAATAAGGAAAAACAAATTGCTCGTACAGCTAAAACCACAAGGAAATTTACTGAATTATCTGTAAACAGCCCACAGCTTCATGGTGCGTTCAAGTGCACCTCAGTTGCAAGTATACACAGTACTGCACAGGCGTATTGTGACACAGACGAGAGTCTTTTGTGCCAGTAGTGTTTTCTCTATTTTGTCGTGTTTTGCACTTCCAGGCCACCGTAGAATATAAATTCAATACATTTCTTCTTGCTTCAGCTTCACAACCCAAAGCACATTGGGATATAATAAACTGATCCTTTTTATGTAGTTGAATGTTTTTGCTACAGTAGCTCCACTCTGACTACCCTTTACATTCTCCACCGGCCAATCATTCATGACTGAACAATATCTTTTTTGTGTGTTTTGTGATCTTTCGTTGTCCATATCAATAATTATTGACCACTTCAGAATGTTTCCTCGAATTTCCTCGATGCAAATTGGATGAAAATTTGACATTTTCTGAACGTCACCAACATGCTTATGCTTTTTCCTATCATATCCAATCCACCAAATGTGAAAACTCAGGAAAAAACCTATTGTTGCTCGTGCTGTTGGAGTAGTGCTGGAGGACCGGTCTTAAAAACTACAGCACTTGTGTCGTATTGGGATGCTCTGGTCTTGGTCTTCACTGGGTCTGTTGATATTACTGCATTTTCTACTAGAGTGAAAAAAAAAAAAGTTTTTGATTCTTCCCAGCCTTTTCATGATCATGTTGGGCCTCATAAAACTTGTCTCATTTCCAACTAATAGTATTTCACTAGTGTCACTTTAATTTTACACATGTATATACATTTTATATTGTTGTTTTTACTCTCCTGTACAGCACTTTATTTTTGATTTTATCTGTGAAAAGCGCTTTATAAATACATTTTACTTACTTACTTGCTTACTATTTACAGTGCTTAGAACCACCAGTGTTACTGCACCGCGCTTATAGCTGCACACAATAGAGACCTAACTGATTCAGACGTGATACTATTTCCTATTAATGCACGCTGTCTGTCTGCGTATTGAGGAGTTCAGAGAATGTTTTATTCTTTTGTTCGCCTGCACTGCCACCGTGTGGGGAAACATGGAACAACACTGTTTTTGAGTCAACTTTATGGCTCCCTGACCTGCTGCTCATAAATATATTAATTTCAGTTCCTGTTCAGTTACTTTTTCACTACTAACAGTGATGATAAATATGCCATCACACATTGTACAGTTTATAGGATGTTTATAGTTAAAGTAATTTAAACATATTTTAATTTTAAAAATGTACAAGATGCACAGTTTAGTAGGTTGTATCAATTATTACTTTACTACTTTTCTACTTTCTCTATTTGCTTGAATATTCTTCTTTTATGTAGATCTTTGTCTGCAATAAAGATTGTTATTGTGCTTGTAATTAAATCAGATAATATGTATGATACAAAAGTACAATATCATAATATTGTATTAATAATAATCCATATTATATTACACTTAGAATATTAATATCATAATATTATACTTATTATCTAAAGCTATAGCTTATTTTTAGCTTAACATTTATTACTTTTATTCAGTCCGATTGCATTAAAATGTGTATTAGTTGTATTTTGTAAATATTCTTCCAATGTCAGTCCTCCTGTACTAACAATTAAATAGATTTCGATGACACTGGTGTTGCCAGCGCCGCTCTACACTAGACAGAGGAATTGACTCCAGTTTCTCATTATGATTTGTTTTAACACCATAATGTTGGTCTCAGTGAAAGTGTCGTTTGTGACATTTTTGACTTCAGGCAGAACTCCAAACTAATCAAGGAATTTCTTTTCAAGGCATTCACAAAACTTTAACCAGTAGTTCTGAATAAATGGGACATTCCCAGTGTGTAAAGAAGAGTCATGCCTTAGATGTGGCACTAGCAGCCTGACTCCTTAGCTTCTGTTTCATCAAACAGTCAAAGGGATTTAGATTTAGACATTACAAACGTAGACGCCTCATCAACTGGGGAGGGACGCGTCAACAGCACCGCCATCTTGGACCGGTAATGGTGGTGGAGGCAGGGGTGAATGAACATCGACGACGGAAAGAGGTACTCTTCAATCGCTCAGTGGAATTAGAAGTTGAATTTCGAACCAATTTTCAAACTGTTTGATGTTTTTAAAAAATGTCTATGACATGACACAAGGTGCTTGGATATACTTAAAATGCAGGTTTTAACACTGAATACTTAAACTCTATATTCTGTTCCTCTGACTCCTCGTTTAACAGCGTTCAGCAAACAAGAAAGATGCCGGAATTCTGCTCTAATGAGCGCTGTTTAGAAACCAGATCTCGTGGGATCACTTTTCACAAGTAAGATGTAATGTAAGGGAGAAGATATCCTTAGCAGGTTGTTGCTATAGTGAACTGAACTAAACTGGAACTAAATTGTCGCTGTGAATGCACATACATGTATAATATTTAATTTAAATGTTAACCTACACACACTTGTTAAGTTAAATACTGGAAAAGACAATCACCTCATTTTTACATCATCATCCTTTTGCACTACTCACCACTGCAGGTTAGTTTTTACCCAACTGAGGATGTGTTGCAATATTAATCCTGCGCTGCTGATCTTGTTATATTGTCTTATTTAGTCTTGTACATATTAGTCTTTAGTTGCTCTTTATATATTTTTTAGGTGATTGTTATTATTTTTGTGTTTCTATTGCACGAAGAGAGCACAGTCGAGCTCAGGCAAATTCCTTGAGTGGTAAACATACAGTACATGGCCATTAAAGATGATTCTGATTCTGAAATAAACATCGATAGGACAGACAGAACCCTCGATTTTATGAATCTCGCGTTACTAGACTTACTGCAGTAATTGACGCTGACCTCGCCTGAGCTCTCTCACCAGAAACACTGAAGGTCTTGGTTGTTCATGCATTAAAGGAACTTCATTCTCGTGGTCTGAGACCGAAGTGCATGACAATGGATGGACATACATCTAACATCAGCATGTGCAACCAACTCGGCTGTGATCCGAAGGGAAATCCTTGCAAACCTCTAAAGACCGTTTTTTCATATCCAGTGATGAGAGAGTGTTTATCATGATGGATGCCTGCCACATGCTGAAGCTTGCACGCAACATGTTACAGGTAAATGCTAATGTTGTTCTAGGCTTTGTCCAGTTCTGCAAGTCATGTCTGTACTTGTGTGAGGATACTTGTAATAAGGATTCTGATTCTGATTTTGAAGGCATACGGCCCAATAATGAGCACCACTGGCTCCATCAACTGGAAGTTCGTCGTTCATCTCAATGATGTTCAGACAAAGCACGGACTGCGTTCTGCAAACAAGATCACGAACAGGCATGTCCACTTTGACAACCAGAAGATGAAGGTGTCCCTGGCTGGGCAAGGCATAGAGTCGCTCAGTGGCAGTGGCTCTCCGAACATTGAGCTACCTGGGCTACTCACAGTTATAAGACTGTGACGCAGCAGCCACATTCATTGAGGCAATACGCTAACAGATGTGCAAAGGGCCTTAGAAGGAGTGGAGAGAAGCTCCAAACACAGCCACGTTTAACATACTGAATTGAACAGTTTTTGAATTTTGAATAGATAAATTAATTTCATATAATACATGCTGAAATACGTTTATGGAGATGATTTTACATGCAGATATTTGTTTTTAGATGACTGACTGCTCTTTGACATCATGAACAGCCACAATCCTTGTGCCAAAGGATTCAAAGCTCCCCTTGTTGCTTTGAATTGTGCGGAGAGAGAGGCGTGCTTGTTGAGAGCCAGGGAGTATTTGATCAGTTTGCCAGTGAAAGATGGGACACCCCTTCACCGATCAAAGAGGTCTTTCAAAATGGTGACGATACTGTTTGCATGACATAAGTTCATTCAATACTCAGTTCCCATGGTCTGCATCAAGTTCATATGATGCCCTGTTCTCTTGTTCTGATTCGGGTTTTAACATCTCTGTGTATTCCTCAATACACAGTCATGCCATAAAAGTTGTGAGGAGGTTGTATGATATATCTGTGTGTGATACAGTATGCCTTGTCTCAATTTTGTTATAATTGCATTTTTTCCCCCTTTTTAAATGTTTAGTGTTTGTCAGGTCCTACAGGTGCCATTGGTATGTATGATACCGTGTCAACATAATGCATGTGTCATGTTCTTGTTTCAATCTGTTCCTGTTCAAGTTGAATGATGTTTTTACAGTTGGCGCAGCATCCTAAACGTAGGTTCAGAATCATTAAAGAAAATAAGGTTTGAAAACCTGTAAGAAGCACACAGTCATTTTGTTTCCAGTAAATTAGCAGTACAGTTAAAACACAAGGGATGCCACATAAGCAAAAGATCTATGACTGTGGCCATCTCTGTCGTGGAGGGCGGATCGATCCAAATATCGACAATATCGATTCCCACGTTGGTATTGAGATCGAACGATACCAATGGAATGAGATCGATACTTGGTGTCAGGTTCTCTATGCATGCACACGTTCCGTTTTATTGACTATATTATCCTGTTGTGTTAACTGTAAATGTATTCTGTAGAACTACTATTTTAAACTACAAGTCAATTTACTAAATACTTATTCTGATGTTTATTTTATTGTTTTCCTTTGTAGAGTCTCCAAGAGCAGAGACAATAACAAGAAGCGTGGCAGAACTTATTGTGAAAGACCTGCTTTTTTACTCTACTTTCTTCATTCAATAAAAAATTCCAGACATTCCAGTATATGGGAGAAAATTGATTTCTTACTGTTGTTCAAACAAACATTTTTATTATGATAAAGTATTTTCTGTTTACCTATAAACTAAAATCAATAAACAAAAGGAAGTGTCTTAAAAAATGAAAAGGAAGTGTCTTAAAAAAAAGTAAACTGTATCCAGATTTATCAGTTTGATGATGCCTTAACCTTGAATGTTAAAAAGTATCGGTATCGGATCGATACTGGATCGATACCAAATCTTGGAGTATCACACACCACTACATCCCTGTCACCTTTTGTTGTTTAACATCTGATAGATATAACAGCAAAATCAACTTGCCTCTTTCAATGAACAAAATTCCTCGGTGCTTCTTCAAGGTGTATTGCTTTAATATATTTGTGGCAATAAAACATATAATTTTTAAGGTACCATCGGGTTTGTGGTCGACGTTGATGCTCTAATGCAGATGATTCCTGAGTTGCTCCAAGTCCAGCGGTATGTCTGTACCTACCGGTTCAGTCTCTTTAACTCGATGAGAACATCAGGTAATATTTTACAGACTTTAAAAAAACACAATCAGAAAAAATCTTTGTTGTAATTAAAGTGAGTTCAGCTTCTAAGAAGCCTCTCTTGTGACGTGTGCCGTGCCAGCCTGGTGAGGGACGCCATAACCTCCTCACATGATGAGAGCTACCAGCTACCTAGTTGTGCCGAAAAATAACGGTGGGTCACAGTCAAGGTGGTGAGAGCAGCTGAGCGGGTGATTCGCCAGGGCTACTCAGGGAAAGTCCCCGATGTGTCAGTGGTCCTGCATGTGGTCCGTGAGGAGATTGGAACCGATGATGTGTTTTTGCTTGGGGAGCATAATGGAGACACACAATTTGGCATCGACAACCACCATTCAAACGTAGTGAAACTGGTGTTGTCAAAATGAGGCTGCGCCACATTGCAAAGCTCACCACACTCAAATTCCACAGTTGCAACGCAAGGAAGAAATTGTGCAAAACAGTTCTTTTCCATGGGTATTAGTTCAATGAAAGGCTTGTAAATATTGTTGTAAATAGTTTTCTGAAGATTTATTATGTTCTTGTTCCTTGAATGTTTCAGTTGTTTGGCTGCAATAATGAAAAATATGATTATATAAATACTGTAGGTATATAATATTAATAGTTACAGTCATAATAGCAATGGTTAGGAGCGTGCCAAAATATCAATATGCTATATCGTAATATTTCGTCTTGCGGTACGTTATGGAATATCGATTTTTTTTTTAATAACATTTTTTTTTTTTTTTTACACAAGTTAAGTACAAAGCACAAGTTAAATGTTCTCAGGTTTTCAAGTTTACAAAGAACAAATGTATATTGATATTATCACTGAAATGAATTTGCAGTCTGCAGTGCAGGTTTAAGTTAAATTTTGCACATGGTGGTACGTATAAGTTAAAACGTGTGCACATGTTTTCATAGACCAGCCAGTTATTTATATTGTAATGCACTGGCTGAAGTGTTTATTTCTCATATGCAGTGAAATGTTCCAGTTTTAATAAAACAAGTTAATTCTGTTTGTTAAACAGCAATGATAAGTGTCCATGTTTACAGAGAAGTTGACAAAATGAGCACTGAAATTAGTATATTCTGCATTCATTTAGTTTTTAATGATTTAAAGTGAATTTGCGTAAACATCATTAACAATATTTTGGTGAAGCATTATTTTGTATCAGTCTTCCCTTAAAGACTTAAACACAACACAGGGAAATATGACTAGTAGTGGTCTGTGTGTATTAATATACAGTACACACTTTGTTTAGTGTGTGTTAATGTGCAGTACACACTTTGTTTTACTGGGCTGTCATTCATGTGAAATTGATTGACAATGTTTTGTATTTCCTGTGAATTGGGTGCAGTCAATAAATTCTGAATTTCTTCAGTGAGACATATACCTTAATGTATTGTGGATGAAATTTCCAGCGATATACCTAGCAGAATCGCTGTATTGTGATAATACTGTTATTGTGGGCAAATAGATTACTGGCTATACTGAGCCTTAGTAATGGTCATAATAATAATAATAATATCAATAATAATCTAAGAATACAGTCATTTTAATACAATAATAAAAACTATAATAATAATAAACAATGTTAGATAATTATAATAACATAATATAATATAATAATATAGCAATAATAATAGTACAATGAGAATACCAGTAACTATAAAATAAAAAAATAATATGATAATATAAGAATTATAAGAATAACAACAATAATAATACAGTAGTAGTACAATTATCCAATAATAATTGTCAAATGCAATGTATAGCCGGAGCCCAAATGTTGTATTTATGTCTCTCTCTCTCGCTCTCTTTCTCTCTCTCTCTCTCTCTCTCTCTCTCTGTCTCTCTCAAGTTGATGTTTGGTTTTCAACTCACAACCCCCACTTCCCTTCCACACAAAACTTGACTTTCAATCAAATCCTGTGTTATTTGCCACGAGGCTCACGTGGGCAGAACTTGTGTCATTATAAACCACCAACAACAGGGGCATGATGTTTTTCATCCTGAGTACACTTTAGTCAATTTGTTTAATTTGCTGTTTCACCTATAAGTTCAATGAAAACAATATATTTCATTGTGAACCATAGAAACCACAGCTGAGAAACAAGTGTCATGTGGAACTTTTTTTTTTTTTTTTTACACATTTAAAACAATGATTTCAGTTTATGAAAAAAACATCCACTTTCTTCACGGCTTTATCCAAATGAGGTTGGAGGTCAGAGAGGACACGAGTCGATCAGACTCACACCAACACTCTTTCTTGAATTTTTAACCAATTCATTGTTTTCTGTAGGTGCCATGCTGCTGTTACTTCTGCCTGATCACTTTGCAAGCTTACATATCTGTATATTTCTTTGAAATAGTGCATTTGACAAATGTAAAAGTGATACACTTCCAATATAAATGTTCAAATTGAGTAGTTAGATTTGTGACATAAAAAAAAATAATGCTGACTCACCTCATTTTAAAATATAAAAGAAATGTTGTACTACTTAAAATCAAGAGGACTTTACAATTCCCCATTGGGGGGAGCGTCAGTTCACCATGAAAAAAATGTGGGACCCTTAAGAAAAAGACTGGGAACCACTGCTGTAATTAATAAGAAGACTTAGAAACAGACGTTAACTGCTCTTGTTTTGGTCTTTAACTCTTGTGCAGCTGAAGTAACTGCAGTGAACAACATCGAATCTGCAAGCTATGAAGGGATTGCATGTTTACGTGTCACTTAGAGAGAACTAGTATGTGTTCAATTGTAATTTTTTTTTTCAATGTTGAGGTTGCAATCCAAGTTTATTTAAAGTTTTATTGCAACTCAACTCAGATTCAATCCACTGTGCCTAGTATGGGAGCCACTTTCTCTTTTTGAGCCTTGTATTGAATGAGCCACACCTTTGATTTGAACTCATTTGGCTTCAGAATTAATTTCCATTCACAACTTTTCATCAAAAAGCCAAGCTTCTTGTAATCATGGACAAAGTTGATAAAGCAAAGATTATCTGAAAGTGGGGGAACAAATAAATAACGTTGATCATGTTGTTTTAAGTTAAATCCAATTAAATCAGAAAACAGTCAAGTCATATTTGCTCGAGTCTCAAAGGCACTTTAAATATCTTTTGTTTCATAACAGTAACATTAAAGTCGTCAGGAGATAAATCTGTCGATACTATATACTGCTAGAATTATGATGTTTACATGACCTCCGAACTGCGACGTTTCCTGCATAGACTTACTTAAACTGTCAAAATGGCGGCAGCCTGCTTGTTATTGAGCTGCAGGTTGTGGAAGAATACTGAAATGCATTATGGGTAGTGTAGTTTGTTCAGTCTGTGTGAAGGCACGCCAATAGGAGATTACGTTGCTGACGCCCCTTCTAGCGGTGGCCAATGGAAAGAGGGGATTGAGCGAAGCGCTGTTTTGAACTCCTGCCTACGGCCGGAGTCTCCCTCTCTCTGTTTTTTCCTCCTGTATGCTCGGTCCCGTGTGGTATTCTCGGCTGCTTCGTCGACTTTAGCATTCCACAATTCTCTGGAAGGCCAGTATTTCTGTCTTTTATAATAAACTCCTGTGTTAATCCATTCTCAAGGTTTGTAGAATTATGACTCACTGTTCACCTCTCCTTCCTTCCCTGGAGATTTGTCCTCTCCTCCGTGTGCGTTGGGATACAGAGACACGATCGGACAATACCTATGAGGTTATTATTCATTTGAGTTTGATTTAAACTGTTTCCAAAACTAACAATAATACATGTTTTATTCATAATATATATCGTTGTTGTATTTCCTCTTGGTATGTCTGAGAATCCTATTTTGACCATGCATTGCAAACAAGACATACTGAGACACTTTCCACACATGGAGGACTAATAGGCAGAGCGAGCAATGGTATTTTCTTTAAAGCAAAGACACGAAGGCCAGAGAGGAGACAGAGCTAAGAGATGGTGACTTCAGCGTAACATCTCGGGCAGATGCTTTCAGTCAGTTGGACAGTCCTGTGACACATAATGCAGTGGAAACTGTGAAAGTTCAGCATTATGTGTTACATTCAAGTTCTCAGCACCAATATCACAAGTCCATCCATTCATCAGTTAGATCCAATTTAGGGTTGTGAGGTTCCGGATCTGATCCCGGCTGACTATGCATGAAGGCAGAGTGCACCCTGGACAGTTCAACAATAAATTCTGTTACTGTGTTCTCGCCTTTTTTCTTGGTACAGCAATATAACTATTTTCTTCACAGTACAGGACTGAAGAATGCTTTTCCCAAAATCACTACTGTGTCTTATGACTTTTACAACTCGGTCAACTGGACCGTGATCGCACAAACAAGCTTATGACAAATTCCCACGTTTTGTGACTGTACTGATCTTCAGCATTGATTCCCAACCATGAGAGCCGGTCCTCCACAGGGGGTTGTCTAAGATTCATAGAGGGATCACAAAGCCTTCTTGGTTTTAAGGGGCATAACACACTATTTTTTTATGTCAGAAAAATGAGCCGTCACTTATTTAATTGATGTAAAAATTATTTTATTCCTAAAATTGCGGCGTGTCAGGTTAAACAAAAAGATGAATCGGTCAAAAAGAGAGTGTACCGAGAGAGTTACATAGAATATGGCTTCATAGAAGCAGTAGAAGAAATGAAAGTTTGAAGCTGCAAGCGGAAGCAGCTCCAGACCACAAACCCACAGACTTTATCCTCGGAGAACTACAGGATATAACTAGAACAGGAACTTGGGAGAGTGCATTCCCTCCACCAACTCCACAAGTTTTTGCGAAACCATGGCTAGCATGTTAGCCGTTAGCTCATATTGATGCTCACTCGCCTGTCATATAGCAACATCAGTGCGTGTAACACTGAGTGGGGGCACAGAGATAAACCACTACCCGTGTCAGAGCGCTGGTGTTTCTGGATACTTGCCGAACCGAGCTGCGAGGTCCAGAGTGGAGTTAGCAGTGTGCTAGCTGATGGCTAATGGCAGCTTCCTTGCTGAATACAGCTCGCCGTGGACCTCCAGTGTATCCACAATGGAGGAAACATCTTACCTCTCCAGGAGCTGCTGTGTCTGGTAATGTGTTGCCTCCAATAAATTTGTATTTCAAGTGTCTGCTGCAGTTGATGGGTCACAGTTTAGCCCCATTTCCACTGCACAAAAAGTGCGGGGATAGACTGGTATAGTCCGTTACAGTTCGCGTTTCCACCGCAGGAATGTGGAAACAACTGCTCCAAAGGCGGTCGCTTTTCCGCTACCCTTCCGCCGGGGTACCCGGCACCATGGAACAGGTCTGAGTTTGAGGAGCTGTCTGCTGATTGGTCAGTGATTTACTACACGTCCTCAATATTTTAATGTGTCAGCTGGATGAATCCTCTGCTGTCAGTGTGGTCAGCTTTGCACTGGTTGTTTTTTTTGGGGTTTTTTTCCCTTTTCTTTTCTTTGCTGCTCAACTTTAATGTTGGTCGTGGGGCTTGGGACTTTGCATCGCGTTGGAGCTTTCTGTTTGCAGCCGTGGGAGCGTTGCGCACACGGGAGCCTTTAGCTTTCTGCTCAAAAGCAGGAGCAGCCACTTTACTCCGGCGCTGATGGCGCTCCTGCAGCTCAGCGCCGGAACACAGAGGCTCCGAGCTCCGAGCTTCTCTTGGACTGCGGTTGAATAGAACGCTGACCGCCTCTGCCTCACGCTTGAACAGAAACCACGGTGACCACCGCGGCGGTCCGGCACGCGGTTCCACGGCCAGAGCTCGCAGAGAGGAGCTTTAAAAGTGGGCGGGGCTTAAGAGCTCCGCAGATATGTGACGTTGCAACAGTCATCTCAGCTTGGCTGCAGATCTAGATCTTATGAATCCTCTGTTGTTGTTTACATCCTCCAATTTGCACTTGTTGTTTAGTTAGTTATTATTTTTCGCAGCCACTGAGCTGCAGCCACAACTTCCGTGTTCGTTCTGAGAGAGCGAACGCTCGGGCGACTTGTCCGAGCGCGCTCCGGCTGGCTGCGGCACAGACACGGGAGCCTTGAACTTTCTGTAGAAACCACAGACCCGCGGCGCTTCCACAGCCGCCGTGCGCACGGCGCTTCCACGGCAGGAGCGCCGCACGCGTGCCGGCCGTTGAAGCACCGCGGGTCTGTGGTTTCTGTTCAAACGCGAGGCAGAGACGGTCAGCGTTCTGTTAAACCGCGGTCAGTGACACGACATCGCGGGGACGGACCGCGGATGCGACGCAGAGAAGCTCGGAACTCGGAGCCTCCGTGTTCCAGTGCGGAGCTGCTGAAGCGTGATCAGCGCCGGAGTGGAGTGGCTGCTCCTGCATTTGAACAGAAAGCTCAAGGCTCCCGTGTCTGTGCCGCAGCCAGCCGGGGTGCGCACGGACAAGTCGCCGGAGCGTTCGCTCTCTCAGAACAACCGCGGAATTGTAGCTGCAGCTCTGCGGCTGCAAAAAATAACAATTAACTAAACAACAAGTGCAAATTGGAGGATGTAAACAACAACAGAGGATTCATAAGATCTAGATCTGCAGCCAAGCTGAGACGATGGTTGTAACGTCGCATATCTGCGGAGCTCTTAAGCCCCGCCCACTTTTTAATCTCCTCTCTGTGGTGGAAACGGGTACTGGAGCCGAGCTCCGGTTTTGCTTTGCTGTACCGCTCCGTACCGTCCCCGCACTTTTGTGCGGTGGAAAGGGGCTTATGTGACCCTTTGACCTTTGACCTGATGGAACCCAAAATCTAATCAATTGGTCCTTAGATAAAGACAAATCATCCCTTCATTTTTGCAACAAGTTGGTAAAAGACAAACACACAAACCAACAAATAACTAAATAAATACACGTGGCCAAAAACATAGCTTTTGCCCAACTTTCGTTGGCGAAGGTAAGAAAGAAACTGGATTTTACATATAGTATCTTGTGAATTTCCTTCAACTTTTTCTTTTGTAATTACACAGTGTGTGGTGAGGCAATACCGAGGTTTACAATGATAAAAATTGGATACCTCAAGAAAAATGTTCAGACCTACTGATACACAAAAGTCACAAAAGTGCTTATATCCACATTGACATTGGGTTTATATAATAGGCATTACAGTAAACCTTGAAAGGTCATTGCAGAGACTAATGTTGGCTAATAATAAATAGCATATTTGAATGAAAAGAAATATTATATTCAAGCATGCAGAGGCACTGCCTAGGTACTTCTATTGCCTGTCAGCAACAATCACAACATGGCCTCAAAAAAGCAGTTGCATATGAATGCAACCATCCAGTGCAGAGACAGTGTAACTCTTTGATAGTCTGAACACACATAATTAGAATGAACACACACTGAGGCCCAGATAACCACAAATCCATTGAAAGAGAGATGTTGATGGATGGTAAAAAGACAACTGGCACAGTCTGAAAGGAGCAAGGCGATTTATTGGGTCTTTGCTTCAGTCTTGTGTTCTGACCATTGTTGTAGGTTCAGTCATCTTTTAAGTCAGTTTCTCTTAAGGCCCCAATATTCTACAAGTCAACATTAAATACTTGGTTTTGGAATATGGTCATGGTTGCAAACATATTTGGTAAAGGAAAGGGAAAGAAATCTTCCTTATGTTAACAGACAGAATGAGACATGTATAGATTCACCCCTTTACTCTGTGTCAGAGCTGTCATCTCTCTCACAATAAAGCCTGTATTGTTTCTGGATACGTGCGCACAGGTTAACACGAGCTGTGACAGTAGCACATGCTGATCATTTGTTTGCACATGGGCCAGGGCTTTTTGTTTGGATCATCACATGGGTCCATGGTTCATCAAGGCCTTGAAATGACGATCAGATCCATTATATTCACATTTCTCATTAGTCACTGTTTACAAGATCAACCTCATTGTTGCTAATCTTTCACCTATTCAACTGTTTTACAGTATGACATTCTTCATTTATGTGTACAGTATCTGAATCAGCAAAGTTTTCATATAAGCCAAATGGACCAGCTGCCCTTCATGACATCACTGGAGACATTCAGTACAACACTGCTGAGAACGGAGAGCTGAGAGGCTGAAGGTACAAAGGCTCTATTCAGAGCAAGCGGTACCATGTCGAATCCATTCAGACACCTGCAGTGGCGATTCTCAGCAGCAGATTTGCGAAAAGATCTGAAGTCAGAATCAAAATGCATGTGAGTGGTGACATTGAAGTAGTCAGTATCCGGAAATGTGTGTAACTCATTCCTCTGACCTCAGGCGTCTTCAGACGTTCAAATGAATCAAACCGTGGAAAACTCGGAAGTTTGTACTTTCAAAGACGGGGAAAATGAAGACCATGCCCCAAGAGGCTCTTTGTGCCGACGGTGTAGTTGCTTGAACACAGTGATAAAACGTAAGATTAATGATTGGCCATTCACTCTGTTAAACAATGAAAGCCTCTGATGGTCAGGGTTGGATCAAGGAATGATTCTCACACCATTCAACCTTTCTGAACTAACAGTTAATATATCTCCTTTGCTCTCCATGGTGTTGTACATAGACACAATTCTTAGTGATTCTTGTGAAACACCATGAAGTCCTTGTGAATGAGCTTTATTTGATCAATTGGAGGCTGAGAGCATCAATGCTGTTTAAGCACCTTTTCTGGGCACATTAAGTCCCTTCTATTCCACTTTCGACTAATCTTCTTTGATCCAGCTCACTGAAAAGTAGGTCTTCGTAAATCTTGAAATTTTCTAGGCAATTGTGAAGTCAGCAGTCTTCTTGATCTGAATCTGAGCAACCAAAAAAAAAAAAAAGAACATCGTAGAAGAGGACATAAGGGAAACCATAGACTAGATGTCAGGGAGCACAGCCAGCTACATGAAACATGCATGTGCATAACCAGACACAGGATCAGCAACCTCTGATGTCAAATAACTTTGTCTTTCTTGAATCTGTGGTGGTTCTGTTAGTTTATTGCATCTTTGTTTCACTCAGTAACAGAGGTGTTTCTCTTGGTTGGTCTGATTACAGAAGATGCATGAGCTGCTGTAATGTATGTGATTTATCATCAAATAAGCTTGAGTCTGGATGGTGAACAGGCAGGGTACTGTAAGAACTGTAAGATTTGTTTGAGTAAAATTCAGGGGTCCTTTTGCACTGTAGAAAAAAAGTTTCCCCAGTCTCGTCGCTTCGGATGGTTCAACTACTGCAATGGAACAATAACTAAAGGAGAGCATTAATAAAAAATAGAATTGCTCGGGGTCAGGTACACAACAAATAGGCAATGGACCATGAGTCACGCAGAAACACACATACAAGCTCGGGAAAGGTCGACCAAGAACGACACTGTTTGGACTTTTCCAAATGTGACCTCAACTCTTATCTGACTAAAACCCAGCAGTGATATAAAACAGTGAAATTGTAGACTCCAACAAGTCTGCAATATCTGATTCTCCTCTTGACTACCTACCAACTAAGCCACAGCCATCCCAATATAGACACACACTCTTTTACACCTATGGGAAATTCACAGGCACCTGCACCTTGGTGAGTTTTCACAGGCACCTAATATACACGTGCAAATTATCCAATCCCAATTGCCCAAAGTGAAGATGGATGGAAAACATGTGTTAACTATTTTTTTTGGTCGGCGGCTTTCACTGTGAAGGACTGGAGACACTTTGGTATGCGTATAGAAGATGGATGGATTACAGTATGAAGATGGTCCAACACGTCCCTCACCCTGGGGGAACCTTTTCGCAATGGATACCACTCTCATCACAGGACTTCCAAATCAACACCACAGTGAATCCATTTCACGTTCTCATAGCCAGTCAAAGGCGTTCCCATTTGGCATGGTTTTGTTACTCATAGTGTTGGTGTTTGTGTCCACGTATCCAGCATTTCCTAATCTTGACAATACATGGTAACACACGCGGGTAGCGTAGGCACATAAGGGTTAGCTGAGGTTTCCATTGTAGGGACATTTCCCACATTTATAAAGACTGAATTTCTATTTTTCACATCAAGCCACTTGTGAAATTGATAATCAAGCACAGCATTGCTCCTTATAAATACAGATGGGTGACCAATGAAAGGGAAAACCTTGATGATTTGGCCCTGTCATGAGGGGACTCTGTGGCATTATGCCAACATTGTCTGGGGTTAGTTGATCCCTGTGATGGAAAGATGACTGCAAGTCATTAAATAGCTGTTGAGGGACCACTGTCATGTTAGGAGGAACATTTCTACCCTGATGGCAGGGGTCTTTTTTCAAGATGGCCATGCCATCATCCACATAGCATGACGGGTCTTTGACTAGCTTGATGAGACTGAAATGATGCAAATCATATGCTCTTACTTTCATGGTCACCAGATCATATCCGCATTTAACACTTGTCTTTTATTTCTTGTTTTATTTATTGTTCTCATTTATTTTATTGCTTTTTAAGCGTCTTTATATTTCTATTTATTCTTTTGAATTGTTTTATTCTTATTTGTAGTTTCTTGATGTGTTTGTAGTTTTTGATCTATTTTTATTTTTATTTTATGGTTTTATACTTATTTAGTGTTGGACTTTTTAGTTTTATGTGCAGTATGTGAAGCACTTTGTAAACGCTTCGTTTTTAAAATGTGCTATATAAATAAAGTGGATTGGATTGGATTGGATTGTCGAAGACATTTTTACAGATTTATAAGATGCCACTCTGGTGCTGTGTCATTGAAACCAAAAGACTTTTTTTTGGTTTGTTTTAATGGAGACATGTAAGCACCCATCATAGTCTACCAAAACACATTTTATGGACGTGTTTCTTTACGCAACTCAAATTTATTTGTATAGCACTTCAAAAACAACCACAAACAAAGTGCTTTACATATAAAAAACCAACAAACATGAAGTGTGAAACAACAAAACAATGAAAACAATATTAAAATGGCAATAATACACATAGAAGCAGAAACATTACAAACACAAACACTGATTTGTCGATTCTCATTCTTTGAAGAGTTTGAAGAGTAATAAAGAACGGAAATGATTTGGAGATACCTGCTCAGACATTTCAGTTCCTGTTTGACAGTCGTTCCAGGCCGAGGGGAGGAGAAACTAAAAGCTCGCTTTCGCAGCTCAGTCCGAACACGAGGAACATGTAGATGACGAACGTCATCGGAGTGTAGGGAATAATGGCTGTTGGTTCTCTGGAGAAGAGCACATCGATAACAAAACGACAAGAATAAACAACCTATAAACTGACACAACGACTCGTGAAATGAGATGTTTCATATCGCCCCGTGGCTGTAGCATAAACTCAACGTACAAGGTACACACTTCCTGTGGAACAAAAAAAATGATGGGATGTCAACAGCTCTCGCCTCACAGCAAGAGGTTCGACGGTTCAAATACAGGGCCTTCCTGTGTGGAGTCTGCATGTTCTCCCCGTGTGTGTGTGCGTGTGTGTGTGTGTTTCCTCTGGGTACTTTTGTTTCTCCCGTCCAAAGAACGTACCACCAGGGGTCCCTGAACAAGACCCTCGGCCCCTCAGCTCCTCAGGACACAGTTACAAAAGAGATTATTAATCTCAATTTGGTTCTCCTGACTAAATAAAGGCTAAATAAATAAATAAGCCTTAGAGAAAGAGTCTGGGCTACAAATGTAAATCTGGAGGGTTCAACCATGAGGAAACATTAGTCCTGCTTCATTCAGTCATGAAAAAAAAAATCAAGAATTAAACAGAAGCCTTACTCAACCTGACCTAAAAATAAGTTTCACACTATAATTCTCTCATAACAGAACCTCTACAATTCTGCTTTGTCTCTAAAAAGAAAAAAAAGCACAAATCTCTCTCCTGCCTCTAACCAGTCCCGGATTTAACAGATAATATCAAATATCTTAAATCATACTGTGCTTTTCATTCCCATCCTTTTTAGAGATCATGTGTCAGCTTTAGATTCTCAGGATCATTCAATGTCAATCCGTACAGGGAGAGCATGCAAACTCCACACAAATGCACAGAACCAGGAGTTTTCCAGCTCTGACTGGTGAATATCTTTGAATTCCTCAATTTGATGTCTTCAAACAACAACAACAAAATGAGAACAACTTCAGAAAGTTGTGTTAAAATGTCTTTTTCAAGAAGCCCTCAACCAAATCCGTCAATAAACTGAGTGGATGTGAACAGAGCATAACAAAGGTTATCAATGCAAAAGTATCTAAAGTGTGCGGTGGAAACAAGGTGTTCATTGTCGTGGTGAACACCAGGAGACCTCTTCACACATTTCTCCCAATGTCTCACCTCGAAACCTTCGATTTGTGTGGATGAGTGTGACAAATCAAAGATTCATGTGACAAACGTGTTCGCCTCTCCTCGTCGGACCCGTCGTCACACAACAGCAGGCACATGACAGTAAGAGCGAGTGAGTAAAGCCCGCACTCGCCAAGCGGCAGAGCACAAACCTTTCAGAGCTCACAGAGGAGATTCCAAAATAAACTTGAGCCGCTCTCTTTGCCACGGCCATACTTGAGTTTCCTGGGTGACGTGAGCCCGTTGTTCACGCTGTCGCATCTGCGGCCAGTTGGAGATTTACTCCCGCTGTGTGTATTTGTGGGAATCCCCCAAGATCAACCACGGAGCACCTTGGCTTCAGTTGACAATGCATCTGACCACCGAGCAGAGGACCGAGCTGGAACTCAGGGAGCAGGGGACAGTCAATCCTGCCTTTGGGGTGAGTCGCAGTTTCTTTTCACTCTTTTCCGAGTTGCGGCGTCGATAAAGTGTCAAGCAAACACACTTTAACAAGCAAACACACTTTAACAAGCAAACACAGCCCAACGAAGAGAAGTATCAGGAGTAAACTGTATAAGCCACTGTGGAATGTGAAATGACCACAGGCTGCATGTGTTTCACAACAAACGGGAAATTTCAGCCGAACCGATTTGGCGACTTCAAAGTGTAGAAAGATTCGTCGTTGAAACAAAAGGAATCTGTCTGAGGACAGGTTAGATTTTGAAGTGTTGCGTTTGTTGTTGGAAAAAAGCATCAGGCAGCACTGGGTGTACAAGTGTACTCAGCTGGGGTTATTGTTTGTCCCGTTTTTGTCCCCACGCCAAGGAAATGAAACACTGTGGAGCACAAAACAAGCCCCTCCACAGATGGACGAACAAAATGTATCAAGAAAAAGGATGATATCAATCCTGACATTTGTATACACTGTACAAGGTCAACAACAACAACCTCCAATCAAGATTAGCTTGAAAGATGTTGAATAATTTTCAAGTGCAGATCATGACTGTATTTTTTTAACACTTTGAAATTGGAATCCAAGTGACTTTTTTTAATATCACGTGGACAGTATTCAGGATAGTTGCTAAATTGTAATGTTTAATAGAAATGACTTCTTGTTTGATTCAAATGATTCTCACCTTTTTTTTCCAGTTTGCTTGTGGTATGTTGTCTTTTCCTTAAGTATTTAATTTAATCTTTATAATTTTTTATATTTTCAAGTCCTTGTAATTTCTTTTCGTTTAGTTATATTGATTTAATTGGCTTAATCTTTATACCGATCTTTGTTACTTAACTTTAAATTTGTTAAATGTAACTCAATAAGTATCCGAAATGTAAAATGAATAGGGATTCAGGATAATACTGTCACAACATCAGTACCTGCCGACAAACAATACCTAAAAGATATTAAAACCTCTACATGAAACACTGATCCTTTACAATATTTTCTATTTTTTCATCAATATAGGGAAATTAAAGATCGAAGCTACATTGACCAAATGAGAGCTATGACAGATAAATAGGGTAAAGTGCATCAGACGTCTCACGATAAATCTGATTCCAACCGTAATAAAAATGGAAGCAAATGAGGACACGTCTTCAACTGTGACACGTGTCTTCATGGAATTTCTGATTCAATCACTTTTCTCTCAAGGATTCTCGATGACAAGCTGTACAGTGAGATTAAACAAGTGAATATTTAGCTTCTCTCTGGCCTGTTTTTCAACGTTGCTAATGGAGGAAAGAAATTATGGGATACCTGATATATAACTGCATAACCAGCGCTCCTTCAGTCGACACAAGAGAGCTTCTGTTTTCTTTTCTTTTCTTTTTTTTTTTTTAGTAAAGAGCCAGGTTTGGCCGGTCCCTTTAGGGTTTCTGATGACAGGATAACCTGAGGAAAATATCCCAAATTCTTCTTAAAACGTAGCATTTTCATGGGACCTTCACTCTGAACATCCAGTTCCTTCCTGCCATTGCTTTTAAAATTGATGTCCACCAGTTTTATCCCCGTTCTGTATTTAGGTTTGGAAGGCCCCGTTTATACGACAATGTTTTAAGTGAAAATGCGTATATATAACTCACTTATTGAATGAGAATTCTTCTATGTCAACTTCACCGGTTGCTTCCTTTTAAAGAAGAGAACATATTAATTTGGAATCTCGGATCCACTTAAACCGGTACAATAACTTCACCTGGATTGTGACAAGAAATTAAAAATTCAAAACACGAATCCTATACTTAAAAGTGAAATTTAGTTTCATGAAAATGTAAACGATAATAAACTACAACATAAACAATCTTAAGTAAAAACCAATCACATGGTCCTGATTCCACGTCAAATAGTGGTTTAAAAGTCCTTAAAACAAGCAACACACACAATACTGTTATTCGATAATATATATATATATATATATTTATTTATTTATATATAAATGCCAAAGTTGCAATACAACTCACATACTACTTGTATATTTGTGCATGCGTGTTAATCTGACCGTGTGGAAATCATTAAGCATGAAGTCAGTCAGCTGCTGATCTTCAAGCATCTCAAAGACACAGCTCAGTCGCTCTTTCAAACAGGTCTCAAGCTTCACTAACTTTAATATTTACTGTCTCAAATCCTGTTAAAAAGTTAGATAAACTGAGTGTTTCTCCTGAGTATGATGCTTTCTCTCAAAAATGGAAGAATAATAGATGTCCGACCCTTTGGAGCAGTTTTTTTTTTTTTCACCTGAAACAACATTCCTTTATTCAGTCAAAACAGAGCTGAGAGGCCTGAATAAACACGTGTGTCGAAACCCTTCCTTTGGATTATCACCCAGCTGTCACGTGTGAAAAAAATACTTAAAGAACTTACATCTGAGTAATGGAAACTGTAAAACTGAAAATAAATAATCAACTAGTCTGTGACCCACATAATCCTCATAGGAAATGTTGGGGTTTATTTGTATAGCACATTTAAAACAACAACCAAGGTTCACCAAAGTGAAATATTATTATTATTATTATTATTATTAATAAGAAAGTCGGCTCACACATGTAACACGCCAAGACACACAAAAAAGTCTCACATATACCGAAAACTCAAGAGGTAGTACATCATTTAGAAATACAGTATATATTGTATTTTTGCCAATTTTGGACCAAATAGATTTTTCTGGAGAGAACTAGTCCGAGGGGGTGATTCCAAATGACCTGAAAAATAATTATATTATAATTATACATTATTGTTGCTAACTATAGTAGATCTCTCATGTTTGAGTCTGTTCAGGAGATGTTCCATTTTAAAAAGCAGCTCTGCAGGTGTTTTTTTTTTGTTTTTTTTTCCTTTATGCCAAAGTTACACATTTCCTAATAGTAATCAGTTCCTAGCATGTTACTGCTAAAAGCAGTGGCAGGAAGTCTCAGTGTCTTTTTGTCACTCATTATTCCAAACAGTGGTGGTCAAGCTGAGGGGTGGAGCCTTCATTTAGTACAAAACAGTTGATATTGATCACCTAAAAACCATGATTTGGGTGAATAATGCAGTTCATCCTCATCATTTTAACGGCACTGCATCGCAGTGGGTGTATTCTCTGCTTGCTACATAAAAGGCTGTCATCAAAACTTGGTGAAGAGCAGACGTGGTAGAAGTGAATGTGACACACGGAACAGTTTGTCGTCTTCAGTTAGTCGCGGTAACTCTTCTATTGCTTGGTAAATAGGCCCTTATATCAGCAGCAAGTGCTCCTGGCTCTCAAGGTATCAGATGGTATTCTCTCTTTATTAATTCCAGGGAGAAATTCTTCAAACATACACACCACATTGAAAAGTAAATGATGACTGGAGCGCAGTAAGAATTAATTACTAGGCTAAAGATAAGACAAGGCAAGACAAGATAAGGCTATATTATTCCCTCGTGGGTAAATTTGGTCATAACAGTGTCAATTGAATAGTGGCACCTGAACAGAGGGGCACCTGAACAGAGGGACACCTGAACAGAGGGGCACCTGACACCTGAACAGAGGGACACCTGACACCTGAACAGAGGGACACCTGAACAGAGGGGCACCTGACACCTGAACAGAGGGACACCTGACACCTGAACAGAGGGACACCTGACACCTGAACAGAGGGACACCTGAACAGAGGGACACCTGACACCTGAACAGAGGGGCACCTGAACAGAGGGACACCTGACACCTGAACAGAGGGGCACCTGAACAGAGGGGCACCTGAACAGAGGGACACCTGACACCTGAACAGAGGGGCACCTGAACAGAGGGACACCTGACACCTGAACAGAGGGGCACCTGAGCAGATGGGCACCTGAACAGAGGGGCACCTGAGCAGAGGGGCACCTGAGCAGAGGGGCACCTGAACAGAGGGGCACCTGAGCAGAGGGACACCTGAACAGAGGGGCACCTGAACAGAGGGGCACCTGAACAGAGGGAGACCTGAACAGAGGGAGACCTGAACAGAGGGACACCTGAACAGAGGGAGACCTGAACAGAGGGACACCTGAACAGAGGGACACCTGAACAGAGGGAGACCTGAACAGAGGGGCACCTGAACAGAGGGACACCTGACACCTGAACAGAGGGGCACCTGAACAGAGGGGCACCTGAGCAGAGGGACACCTGAACAGAGGGGCACCTGAACAGAGGGAGACCTGAACAGAGGGACACCTGAACAGAGGGGCACCTGAACAGAGGGACACCTGAACAGAGGGGCACCTGAACAGAGGGACACCTGACACCTGAACAGAGGGGCACCTGAACAGAGGGACACCTGAACAGAGGGGCACCTGAACAGAGGGACACCTGACACCTGAACAGAGGGGCACCTGAACAGAGGGGCACCTGACACCTGAACAGAGGGACACCTGAACAGAGGGGCACCTGAACAGAGGGGCACCTGAACAGAGGGACACCTGAACAGAGGGACACCTGAACAGAAATGACATTTTTGCATTTTCACCATATAACATTGTCGTGGACACGGGCCTAAGTTAAGTCCTTTTTGATTTGTTTTTCTTAATCCAGAGATGGCAAAAAACAAGAAATTGAACCTCGTTATAGTAGTAGAGTGCGAGAGTGGTTGAATACCAAAACTTTCAATTCCCCTTTCAAAAAAACCAAGGCTTAAATGTAATTTCTTGTGTACTAATGTCCAGTCAAATTATTAAGTTCATCTGAAGTTAGGCAACGTTGTATCAGTGCTATTAATACACAACCGCAATGTGGTTCTAGTTCTGTAAGGAATGAAAATAGTTTCACTAACGATGAGAGATTCGGTTCAGCTAGAAATAAGTCATGTGGCTGATAAATACTTGCAGGTAAGCCCCAATGTTGTTGGTTTTGCCTGCTTCTGCAATGAGAAGTTCATTGTCCCAGTACAGTGAAGGTCTTTCTGTGTCGGTTGCTCATTCAAACAATCCTGAGCCAAAGGTTCAGTAATCATTGTTGGGATTATTCAGCCTCTTCTCACTGCAGATAACATTGAACATAGCTCAGCTTGTTCTAGTTGAATGTTTATCTTGCTGTGCCGTGTATGGAATTCTCTTGACATGCCACACACCACGATGAAAACCACAGTTAAACCATTCAACTCTGGCTCTTTGCATGAGATGCACCTATAGCTATTAATAGAAATTCAGTTTCATAACACACAAAAAAGGAATTTAAATCCTGTGATGTGGTTGTACCTGCTCTGAAAATCTATTTAATTCTCAGAAGGAACACATCAAACACGACACAGTGTGAAGCCACAGTAACTCCAAATGAAATGAACCACACTAAGGTCAAAATGGCTTTGATTGTGTTTTTACAGCAGATGGAGCCTAATCTCAGTAATTGGACATTCCAGGAAGGTTATGAGAGAAATACTGCTTTTACTATCACGGTAGGGCAACAAGGGAGTCGGGGTCAAATGCTAAGGTTCAATGACCTTGTTGAGAGGAGGCACACTGCACTCCCTGGCTCATGAACTATGTCTCTTCTTGCATTTGGTGACGGTTGTGGATGAGCTTCGGTGATTCATTTTCTCAGGAACCTGTTGAAATCACAAGCTAAACATAAGATTAACATCAGACTTTACCGATCAATTCGTTCAGCATTTCCACCTGCTTCATCGGTGAACGTACTCACCACTCTCTGGCACACAGGGACTTTTCAATACATGAAGATATTCATATATCTACAATCCTAGTTAGGCTTTCGGGAAGTGGAGTTTATCCGAGCGAAGGCAAATCCGACGACTGAAAGTTCACTTTAGATTAGGGCTGTCAAACACTTTTTACTTCAGGGGCCACATTCAGCTCAATTTCATCCAGACTGCAGGTTCAGACTGGTAAAATGATAACCTTTAAATTTAAACTTGAAAGTTTTTTTTGTTGTTATTGGGGCTTCCGAATATATGTGATAAAAATGTCTACATCTTCACAAAACCAAACAATTACTACTGAAAATGACTACAGTCTCAACATGAAGCCAATTTGAATGAAACCCTCTGGTGTCAAATACAGTGAAATGTAAGAAAAAGAAAAATCAATCCTCCTCCCGTAGCTGTTTGCAATATGCATGTTTTTACACCCTAACGGCGCCGTGGCGGCATCACCGATATCGCAGATCAGCTCTCAGTGTTGCTACTCTTTTGATTAAAAAAAAATGTCAATTTGATTTAAAAAATGAGGTCAACATTTTGCCACAAAACCAAACGCTGAATACTGAAAATGACTAATATCAACATAAATTGAATTTTAATGAAACCTTCTGGGGTAAAATATACCAGAAACTTGGTCCATACAATCATTTCACCTTACAAATACACATTTCTGATTGAAGTATTGTGTTTTGTTCATTATAGTTTAAATTGATTATCAGTTTAATTTTTCCCAGGTCGGGAGCGAGCTGTATTTTCCAGGTGTGGATTAAATGTCAAACATGCACCAACAACAATTCTTTAAACCACCGCAGTCATCTTTGACCCGGGTAATAAAGATAAGCAGGGAGTGATTTGTGAGGCAGAAGGAAGAGAAACCTCCTGGGTGGTGAGTTGATGGGGGTGCATGGGAGTAAGATAAAAGACTAATAAATATAAGAAAACCTCTGAATCACTCATCTTCACAACGAGCAAGTTCATGCAATTCCTGAGTCATCGATGATATTATATAATATTTATCAAAAGTGAACAGTGCATATTAGAATTTCTCATTTCAATTAAAAGAGAAAATAAATGAATATCATTGTGAAATTCAAATTTGATTAAATCCTGAAGATTTAAATAAATGTTTTAATACGAGAATGCTTCCACCTCTGCTTTTAGGAGATTTAAAAATCATTTTCTTGGTATGTCAAAACGGGAGACAGGTTGTAAATGATGTTCTGCCAAAACATTAAGAGGAGGAGAAAGACAGTTCAGCAGTAACTTAAGCACCAGGGACGTTTGGACCGGCAGAGGAAGCAGCAGTGGATCAGGAGGAAGTCACTGAAAGTTACTGCAGCCCTAGAATGTATTTAAAACAAGTGAATAAAAGAAGAAGTCTTGCACTGGGACAGTGAAGCAGTCGTTCCCACTCATCCGCCCGGCCCGTCACACTTGTGATGTAGAAGACACCGCTCTCAGCACATGATGCTGAGCGCTCGGTAATCACGCTGGGGAGCTTCAGTGACGATTAGCCACACTTAATCTGTTTCCGCCCAGCAGTTTGAGGTAGTGACACTCTCGTGTTTTACATTCATTTCATCTGTCTGTCTCCCACTTGTTGAACAAATCCGCCAAGAAAAACATCTCAAAGCTTTAAAAAAGAATCTTGATTTTCATGTGAACTTATTTAAAACTCAAGTCAGTGTTGTTTGACATATTCTGTAGCACTTTTCTTTAGTTTCCTTTTGATTTTCTTGAAGTTGACATCCATTCATCTATTCATCCATCCATCCATCCATCCATCCATCCATCCATCAAATATTTAACACATATTTGTCCTTTTATTTTATGTTTTAGTTTCCAGAGGCCGGTGAGATCTGAGCACATCTTGTCCGTCACTATGTTTTTCCTCCCAGTAGAATTTAATAGCCTGACAGACTCACAAACATGCTTTAATATTCCCCCAGTCTCTCCAGCAGGCCGGGGGCTTTCCATCACAATGACGTTTCTCGAAACGTGTCATAAAATTTTCCGACTAAATCCTTACCAGTTCTTTGAACTGCTCCGTTTCCATTGATATGACCACATACTTTATCTAATATATTGATCCTTCCTTCGGTTTCCCATTTTGTCTTGATATATTAAGTCAAATCCTATAGATACACTTTTCTATATACTTGAGATTTGAATGAAGATAGTGGTAATATCTTAGGCTCCATTCACATGACAAGGTTTAAAGTGAAAATAAACCAGTAAATGCAATCAAATACTAATTTTCAGGTATTTGCACAACATTAAGTTGAGCTCCTCTGGTCATGGGTCAGCTTTTTATCTGTGAGACTAATTCAGCCACCTGAATACCATACATGTGAAAAGAGGATTATTTTAAAGGTAAAATGGACGTTAAAGATGTCATGGGTGCTCCTGCTTTGGTGAGATTATTTTTGGGAGATTTGGGACACTTTCTACATATTCAGCTCTGTGTGCAGGGAAGTGACCACTAGATGGCAGCAGACAGTCAGTAATGACCAGTCCTCCTCCGCTACCTGCTCAGGCCTTTAAACCAGAGGTTGAATCAAAGACAGAGAGACCAAGCGGTGCAGAGAGAGGCCCTCAGCCTTGGCCTCTGGTCATAGAGTTTTAGTGCAGAATAAATGTACTTTAGTCTGCTTGCTCGGCACTGGCGTGAAATACGTGAGGCATCCGGAGAGAATGTTGGTGAAGGACTCCAGGCCCTGTTAATTATTAGTGACGCAATACAGTGAGGGGCTGAGGGAGACAGAGATTGATGGTTTGAATTTGAAACTTGTGGATTTAAAAGGAGGGCTCCTGTCACTTTGCAGCTAAATAACAGCCATCACTCAACAAAGTGACACAAGAGTTTCTCACCCTTTAATTAAGAGGAAAGTGCAAACAGAAGATGTGCTAAACCGATAAAGACAATTTTCACCCTCTGTCTGGACTGACTTTTAAAGCCTTCGGTGATTTCATGTGGCTGCATTGATCAGGCTCTTCAAACATCTTTGCCAGTGCAGTCTATCAACCTAATAAGTTCAATGAACTAAATCTGTCTGTTTGAATAAAGGAAGCATTAAAAGGGTAAAATAGAGCATTTTACAATCTTCCGAGAGTTCTTAATGGGATTGTAATATAGTGCAGACTGGAGTATCTACAACTAATGCGTGACAATCTCTCTTTCATGTTATGACCCCTGTATGGCATTACTTTATTAGAGAGCTTAAAGTAAGTGTGTATGTTCTTATTAGGCCTTGTTTTGCATGACAACGTTTCAAGTGAAAACACATTGTGTTTTCTAACAAGCGTATCAAGACTTTGCAATGTGGATCACTTGTCCAGTGCAGTGGAAGGCTTCACAACAAGTCCACAGGCACCACTGTTCATGTTTACGGTTTGTGAGGCTGAGATGACTGATGCCTATTTTAGTTTTTAAGTTCGTCGCTTCACCTTCCACAGTTCCCTTTGAACTGAAGTATCTTTTGCTACAAGTTTCTTTTGATCTTGCAAAACTTTGCAAACCATCTAATTATACAGAAAATTATAACAACGGGATCTTTATCGTCTTGTGATGATTCATTGCAGTTTCCAACATCAACATTGGGCAGCATGGCGTTGTAGTGATTAGGCAAAAGGTGCTTATATGAAGGGTTTTATGTTTTCCCTTTGCCTGTTTTCTTTAACCACAGGGGTTTAACTCCAAAGACCAAAAACTATTAAGTCACCGTCAATCACTTGTACGTTATTGTTCGTCTCTGAAGCAAATTGAAACGAATGGTTTCATTATGCAAAACTATTTGTCAATGCGTATAGAGAGGTCTGTATTAATCCGTCTGTCCAAAGTCAGAGTTTTCGGTGTTTAAAAGAATTTGTCGATGTGAACCTGAATCTGCAAAAGTCGTCTTGTAATTTGTCTGTCTGTTAAGCAGGTATTTAAATGTGTAAAAAAAAAAATCTGCTCATCTGTATTAGAATTTGTACATGTAATACGATTTGTCAATATGTAAAAAAGATGTCAATTGTAATTAAAAAACTTGTGAGATTCAAATCCTGAAAATATAGACAACTCAGCAATTACAAGTTAGTTTTTTTGGGTTGTTTTTTTTTTTACATGTGACTTCTGCTACAGTTCTGCCTTGATTGATTTCGAAGTTGTAAAGCCGAGGCTCCTTATGCATTGACAAATAGTTTTGCTACAATAATGGCCCCATAGAAATGAACGTCCACACCTCGTCCTCAAACGGTTGCTGTCCTCTCACTTATCCTCTCCTCTCCTGCACATGCTCATCAGAGGTTTTTTGGTGTGTGTAAACTTGAACCACTGATCTGTACAAATACACTGACCTAACCCAAAGGTGTTTCAGTGTATTATTAAACTTCTTTGATATGAAAAAAACATAACGCAACCATCAGTAAAGTAACCAGTGCCCTAAATACATTGTTGTTAATATTGTTAGGCTATCTAATGAGATGGGCCCCGTTCAACGCAGTGAAAATGCATCTTTTTGCGTTTTCGTTTCAGAAAAGTGACGCGTTGACACAGCGACATTCTGAAAATGATGTCAGTTGAGACGGCAGCGGCAGAAACACTGAAAATAATGCAGTTAGCATGTCTGGCAACTAGTTGGCTATTTTCTTAATAAAACCACATGCGAGATGACGAGAGAGAACAATACGTTATCAACAATAACAATGGACAAGATGTAACATCCGCGTGTACAGGCGACAACTGGGATGCTATTATGGGTGATCGATGCTATCTGCCAATATATACTAGAAAACTAGAATATGGTCTGGGAGTCTGGAGGCCGCCATATCTGTCTCTCCCACATGAGCAGAAGAACTCTTGACCACGGTGGGGGTGCACATGCTCAGGCATTTGAAACAGCTGTGGAGGAAGAACTAGCTTTTCTGTCAATACATATTTGAACTATGCTCGCACAACAGTGCTTAAGTACCCAGACATAAATCAACTTTGTGGGAAAGCCTTGCCGTTGTGACTTCCTTTATGTTTTCCTGCTTGGGGACTGATGAGTATTTGCTTGCTTGTCAACTTACTGAGGTGTTGTACCGCTTTTTAGTTCTCTAGCACGGTAGTTCCCTTTCAACTGAAATACCGTCGTCTCCCTACAGCAGGGCTGTCAAACACATTTTAGTTCAGGAATTACAAACACCAATTTCATCTCGACTGTACTGGAGCAGTAAAATAGTGCCATAATCAGTTTTAAATGTAAACATTGAACTTTTTCTTTGTTGTGGCGCAGAGTATACGCAATAAACATTTTCACACTTTTGCAACCAACTACTGCAGAAAATGACTCCAATCTCAAAATGATACCAATTTCAATGAAAGTAACAAAATACAGCAAAATTTCCCTAAAACGTCTGTTGCATTGTTTTTACAGACACCCTGTCAGCATGGCTTTGAGGCAAATTGATAGCAACAAAGCTTTCATGCCAATATCTCAGCTAGAGTCTCAGCGTTGTGTTGTGCTCACTGCAGTTAAGGAATTTGTAATAAAAAAAACAACGGAAAATTACAAAAAAAAACAATTTGCTTGCTGGTTTTGGCGGGGGGATTGGAAACCTCCTGTGGACCACCCCCACTTTGGAGGTTTGTGCGTTCATGAACTGTTTCATATTTTATTCCTTTAAGACTTGTTAAATATATTGAATTCTTGTCACACAATCATCAACCAAGAGTGTTGCAGTTCTTACAAAGAGGCTGGTGTAATGATTGATTCTGCAAAGAGAAATGTCAGTATAACACATTGGTTTTTGGCCCACAGTTTTTATGTTTGACACCCCAGCTCTTCAGTGTTGGATCTCTTGTAAAGTGGCTGGACACCGAATGTACCATTGAAAACATGCCGTCAGGGGTGTTGTACTGACGGCATGTCAGTGAGGCCACCAGCAGTTTATCTTCCATGAAGTATTTTGTATTTCTAACAACACATGCTGAAGACGTTCAACCAGATAAAGCGGCGATACGTCAGAAATATAGCAGCTCTGGCAAAGATAAACCGTCATTTATTTAGGGCTGCCGATTCATCAAAAGTACGATGTCGAACAATTTATTCCCAATTCATTTCTTGAACACAACCCAGCCAAGAATGCCGAAAGCTCATTGTGAATTATTTTAGATATACAATATGCATCAGTACGGTAATTGTTTAAATGTTAGTCGTCTTCACATCAATGCTTCTTGGACGAAGCTTTGGTTACAATCACAGTAATCCTTGTGTGAGGTGTCAATAGGGCTTGCTTTACAAGCTGCGATAAGGCGTCATACAAAACAAAAATATCTCCTCTGATGGCTAAAAAGGTCCCATCAGTCCACATTCAATGCTTTTACATTGAGAACAACCTGGGCATTGGTCCAATAAATGCATCTATCACACTTAATCTCCACAGCAGCTCTGAAGTTCGTGCCATTTAAAGAGCGACATAGATGATTGACAGGGTGATAAATAACTTACCTTCACTGGCAGGTTAACGGTGGGAGTGAGTGAGGCCATTGGCCCTGCTGCTCACTGGACCCTACCCTTGCTTGCGTAGTTAAGTTTAACCATGGCCCAGGTGAGTTAAATGCTGAGAAGCCCTTAACATCATTAATCCATCACAGTTCAAGTTTATCTCTTCAGCACCAAATACAACACAGTCATTTCGAGGCACTTTTACAGAGAATAATTCAACAAATCCACATGAGTTTGGTGCTGGTTGTGATGGTTGGTGTTTGGGGATCGAAGGAGTTGAGGATAGGACACAGAGAAACAGACAAACACACATAAGTCCTCTCTCTACAGCCTGGAGGCTCAGAACACCAACATCAAATTCTACTGTCAGAGATTCTGCAGGAATGTGGGTTGTATTGACTAGTAATAGTGAAACTATGAGGTGATCATTGATGTGTGTTTTGCTTATTTCTTGGTCATAACTTTCTGAGTACTACTGTATATACTGTTTTTACTTAATATTTAATCCAACTGCATGGACAACACAATTTACCAACACATTCTATCCAGTGACAAACAAGTTTCTGTATAAATGGCAAATAGTCATGATTTAATCCCTTGGGAAATCTAATAAAATTGTATCATACATTATGATATGGATGAATTCTACAATGTCTGAAAGGACACGTCTTCCTATTTCAGTTCAAACTAGAACGGGCACTCGGTAGAGCGCACACCATCACCAACGCCACATTTGTCACCATTAAAACCAATGGATTCCAAAGTTATTTGATCCACCACTCCACTCCTTCCATCGTTGGTCGGGGTCATTTGAGTTGCTTCATGTTATCACTGTTTGACACAGATGTGCACACATTGTACAATCTCCGTGTGACTCTCCCTGATGTTTGACCCCCAACCACTAACCAGCGTCACGCCAATGTATCATGTGGCATATCAGATAATATGGAATTGAAGACTGGACATTTTGGCGTCGGTTTGACGTCAATCGGATTAAAACTGACCGCAATATGATCAAAATACATTTTTGACCTTTGCGTGACTTTTGACCCAATCTCTTTAATCAAAGAGTGTTCAAAGACAAAGTGTTCAAAGACAAAGACAAATCATCTCTGTAAATTTCATGCAACTCAGGTCAATAGTTTTTGCAAAAAGTTGGTTACATATGTACATACATACAAACTAATAACTAAAAAAAACACAGACAAAAATAACAAAAAAAACCTAAAAAACAACCTTCAGCCTAACTTTCATTAGCGAAAGTAATAAACCAAAAAACACAATGACTTGTGACGTTTTGGTGGCAGGTTCTGTCAGGGCTAACATAAAAAAAGACCCATTCTTTTGATGAATTTGCAGTTAACCCAGCCTGCATGTGTTTTCGACTGAGAGAAGCCGATCAGGGTTCCCACCGAGGACTCATGCAGGGAGAACATGCACAATCCACAGGCAGGGTTTAAACCCTCGCTGTGTTGCAACGGCACCAGCTATTTCACGCACCTTATAAATGTCAAACTCTAACTTGACGTACACATTTCTTACTATAGGGTTTAGAGTCAAAGAATTACTTTTGCCTTAGTCACGCTCTCTTTTATTACAGTTTCATCCAGACCATGTCGAGAATTGGGAGAAAGCTGGGCCACATTAGACATGGAGGTTTAAACATTGTCCCATTTTCCTTTGTACACTGCAGTCTGCAGTCAACCTATAAAAATGATGGTTTGATGTCTTTTCTTAGTTGCCCTACTTTTGACGAGGAACTGGTATTTTTTCTGTTCAGTTGATTTTTTTTTTTCTCTTTTAATTGTTTTTCTCCCAACAAGTTAACTGCCAAATTTTCTACACTTTGTCATCCTGATGACTTGTCATTTGTCCTCACCTCTCCCACCTTGAAGGCGGTCCCATGATCACCTCGGTTGCATTTGAAATGCCGGTGTCACTTTCTGACACACTGGCACTTCAAACAGACTCATCCTCCAGGGGGCTGGTGCAAACCCTTTTGGAAACTGATCTATCCCATGTGGACTGTGTTAAGTGGGAAATGACCTGTTTGCATCACACAATGTAGGTTATGCATTCATTATACTCAATTATACATACTACTGGTAACGGAGGTCCTGTGGATGGTAATGTTGCTAAAGTTCTTAATATCTGAATGTGTTGTTGTGGTCATTTCACCACACACACGCACGCAGGCATGCACACACACACACACACGCATGCACACACACTCGTCAACATGTTTGTACAAGCACACAGGAACCAGACCTGTCCCATGTGGCCAGTGTTAAGAGGTAGTCGACCTCTTTGTATTTGAAGGTTGCCCTTGGGGTCACACGTTGGATGTCTCCTCAAAGGTGGCTTGATATAAATTTGGTTCCCATCCTGCATTATTAGGTACCGCTTGAATCCTCAAAGAATTCCCATAAAAATAATTACCGCAGCGCAGGGAAGTCACTCTCCCATAACAGACACAGATTTTGACGCAGTCACATTCTCTAATCACTGGGGCCGAAATAAACTACAAAAATGTGTTTTGCTTTCACCAGATGGGTGCTTTTGAACCACCTGGAGACATCACAGTTAGAGATCTCCTAAGTTTATTATGGGCTCTGCTGTGTGACATGGATTTTATTAAAAACAGCGAGAAGCACAGTAAGTTTGACAGCACAATTTTGCTTTCTACTCAATTGACAGTAACAATCACTAAGAGAAGGAGAGTAGGTAAGAATAACAATGTCATCTTTTCATCCGTGTACGCCACCGGGGCTTTCAGTAAAACAAGAATGAAGAAGATGTTCATGTACAGAGAGAACGCTTCGTCTGGAGGTGCAAAATGGGGCTGTTGTTAGTTGGTCTATCTGTGGCTGCACAAACGTGACAAAGAACACCTGTCAACCTTTTTCACTGTCTAACACAAGACCACGGATTTGAAGGCCGAGATGGTCCACATCGTGTTGTGCAGCAGCCTGGAGTGTTTTGAGGATGGTGCAGTCGTTTAATCAATGTTTCAGAAACGCTTTGAAGATGATGTCGTTGACACATAATGGCAGAAACAGTTACAAGGATATATATTACCATGCGAGGCTACGTGTTGGTGCTGTTGTTTGTTTTTTAATGAAACCACATGAAAATGCATTGCCTCTATGGCGAGTACACGGACATTTATATGGAGAGACGACCAAGTTGGATTGTTATTACAATCTCAGAAGATGCCCTTTTTGCCCATCTACACAGACCCTGAGCCGGACCGTTACTGAAAAGATCAACCTTGGGAGTTGTTTAAATTCACCTGCTGACAGTAAGAATAAATGGCTCCTACTCTCTCCTTTTAAGAATCTGCCACGAGATCAACAAATAGCTTTGCAAGCGGTACATAGAACCACTCTGCAATGTAAAATAGAAAGGCGGTCAGACACTCCTTACAATCATATGTGATCCATCTCTATCATAAAAGTTGCCTTTTCAAAGTTAATGATGTTCTTATTGAGATTATCAAGCATATCCAACCTCAAGCAAGATTATATTGAGAGCTGTAGCTGAATCTCTAATGCACGATTCTGTCTTCAAGATTGATGCAACTTGGTGTTCAATGTCAAAAATAATTGGGCGCATTGACAACAGGAGATGGGAATTGAACCTCCATCCTCAGCAAAGATGGACAATCTGCTCAACCACCTGACTACAACCTAAATTGCCCAAAGATTTTTGTCAAAGCTTTCAGACTTGTAGGATATGTTGTTGATTTACCAAAAACGATTAAATGGACAAGGAATAGTAAAATGCCTTTTTTGGTCTTAGTTCTTTCTCACAGAAGACTGACACACCTGTTGAAGGTATATGCCTTCTATTAATATACATCCACGTCATGCCAGAAGGAAGAGACGCTTCATGTGCTGGGAACATGACAACAACTGGGCTTGAGTTAAAGAGAGGGGTCAGACGGGTCATTCCCTTTGATAAACGTTTACTTTTCATGTCACTGGTAGATGCTGCTCAAGGACTCGGAAACAGTCGATTGTCTTAAGTGTCTCAATGTTGGTAGTGTGTTATTTATGAGCCACAATTCGACTATCTCCTTACATGTAACTGCCGCAGTAAATGACATCCAGATCCTTATGCAATAGAAAAAACCACAGTGCATTGCAGTGCACAACAGTATTGTTTTGACTGCATTGCCAAGCTTTTGGAGGATAGATTGGACTCGAAAAATGGCAACCAGTTGTCTCAATGGTGCAAAAAGGGTCATCACCTCAATTTCCCCGAGTATTCCGTACCTGCCGTCGCTCTTCTGTTCCAGCAAGAACATTCTGCCAGTATCAGAGAAATGCTTCATGAACCAAACGGCATCACGCTTCCAGCTGCTTTTCATCACTTCTCAGTCTGCAAGGAACCATGACAAAAGAATTGGATAGTCTTTACAATGAGACATTCCTCAAAGAACTCAGATAGGAGTGTATCCATAAATATAATGTTTCTGTGATATCAGAAACATCATATAACAGAGTCATAATAGAAAATAAAAGAGGACATTACTTGTTGTTCACAGGGTGAATTTCACTGTTATCATGACAACTAATATCCCAGTAACTTTTCCAAAACCCTCAACTTAATGTATGTCATCAGATCTCATCTTTGTGTTGAAACCTTATGCAGACAAGTCTACTGGGTGTAGAAAGGCCTCTCTGCATTACTCTCCCATGTCTATACATAACATTGACTGCAGCCTACTGAGACATCCGTGAAATATAGCTGGGCCAAGTTACCTGTTATTGACACGACGGATAGGAAGCCCAGCCTTTTCTCAGCATACCTCACATATTTTGGGAGGAACAAAGCAGGAGTAAAAGAAAAGAATAAGACATCACGTGTTTAATAAGTATTTAACTCACATGAGTGTACTGTACCTCAGATGGTTGTTAGAACTTTATATGTTGACCACTATTGAACACAAAAATGTGTTTCATATAAGATTCTTGGACGCAAACAAACTTGTTTACTTGATTTTTGGTGTGGTATACATCACATATCCCCCATACATTTAATTCTTGCGTTGCTTGGTTTGCAGGTGATTTTACTTTATTAACTTTAAGTAGAAGAATAATCTGTTGGATGAAACAATACCACTTTTTTTTTAAAGGTTAGATTATTAACCTTTGGCTACTTGCTTATACTGATATGAGTTGTTATTAAATGTCATTAAGCCTATACTCCATATGTGAATGAATGCTTTTCTGACACCTCCTGCCTCAAACCCAAAATGTCAGAAGGATCATACAGATATCAATATCGGTGCATCCCTGCCAGTAAAACACACACTGCCTCTCTGCCAAGACGCATTAAAATCAATTCACCAAACTTACCTTAAGCCAATCAATGTAAATGTTTCAGTCCTTTAAGATCACTGAAACCAAATTGTTATTTTAATATTTGCAATGTTTCTCTTGCATGTCTCTGACATTCCTGTCTGCAACTAATCCTGTGGCAAGCATTGCATGATTAGAATTAATGCAAATAATAATGGTTTCTTTTCATGCCTGCTCAAAACATAGTGAACTTAATTCTCTTGGATTACTGCCCATCGCTCTCTGAACACATACACGCAGGCACGCACGCATGGGCGCACACACACGTACACACACGTACACACACTCTCATACCCAACAAACCACGTCATAAATCAAATTAAGCAATATTGTCTTTGATCACTCCGTAACCACTTGCGACTGCTCTCGGTACAACAGGTGAGCGAACAGGAGCTGCGCTCAGTGCTTACGTGGTCTGCAGACATACTATTCTCCTTTATTGTGACACGGCTTTGGCTTCAAATCCAATAAGCACTTTCAATACTGAAATCAAAGGCAGTGTGCTTTCTGAAAGACTGAGCTGAATGCATCCTTTTTATTGCAATTATTGTTCTGTATTTATGTCTCAATTGTGAAAAATAAACATCCACATCAGTGGATGTAGAAGAAACTGCTGGTTAAGAGTCTTTGGCGCGCTTGAGTTTATAATTTATCTGGTCCTCTAAAGTCATTTAGAAGTGGGAATTAATATCCATATAGTCTGGAAATAATTAAAGAAGAATTTCTTTAAAAGCATAATGGCTCACAGACAACACAGTAGGATTAATGTGTTATTTGTTTTTCTTTGCTCTTCTTCCCAAGGGCAAGGATGGTGATGAACAGCCACAGCTGACAGTCAACATCGGGGAGCCACACATGGAGGAGTGTCTGGAGGAGGCAGGGGACAAAGGTGTTGATCTGGTGTACTCCCTTAATGACAGGCCACCCTGGTACCTCTGCATTCTGCTCGGCTTTCAGGTAAATTAAACCCAGGACTCTTTCGCGTCATGACTGAGTAAGGCTGTTATTCACTCTGGACTGGATTCAATTGTTATTTTTCGTCTTTGAATGTTGAATCTGTGTTGAATAGAGGTGAAAGACATACACCCACAGCGATACAAGGCCAAATGATTCATTAAGGTCTGGCATGTACATCTAATATTTGAGGTTTTGACTCATTATGAGGTGGCTCGATGCTAAATTCGCCATCACTTTTGCTACTGGTTTGGTAAGTATGCTTAATAATTTATTCAATGAAGGTGGACAATAATTGTTAGACATATCCTATACAGTGGTCCCTCATTTATCGCGGGGTTACGTTCTAAAAATAACCCACAATAAGCGAAATTCACGAAGTAGTTAACTTTTTTTTAATGTATTATATATGTTTTAAGGCTGCAAAACCCCTCACCACACACTTTATACACTTTTTGCATACAGGAATGAACATTTTCTCACATTTCTCTCTTGTTTAAACTTCCAAAGTTGAAATCTTTGTAGATTTTAAAACATAAACATACCTCAGGTGCCTTTTTAAGGGGAAAATGTTTTGTCGACATTGTGGGGTTTGTCAGGAACAAAACTTGCGAACATACAGCACTTCTGTCACACTGCTGTCGATCAGACATTGATGGATTATACATTATATGTATGTGCAAGTCGAATGCATTCGCTTACACGAAACACTGAACGGAGATTGATTGACAAGGGTCTACAGTCCCTTAGCCAATCAGGACACAGAATACAATGTGCAGGTTCTCCCTTAGCCAATCAGCATGCAGAACATTGTTCGTATGCCAAAAAGCATGCAAAATTGCACATAAAAAAAAAAATCAATGAAACAGCGAGGCCATGAAAGGTGAACCACATTATAGTGAGGGACCACTGTACAAATACTAAAAAATGGGAAAAAAATTGATTGCCACTTCAAGCAAAAGCACAATTCACAAATTCACCTTTTTAACCATTTTTACTCCTTAAATCACAGGTGTCTTAGGCTACTTCCACACCAACCTCCCCGAGGTTCTCATTGTGACGTCCAAACGTCAGTATGAACGTGGCTCAACACAAGGCTTCAGGGCACGTAGTACACATGCCGCGCTCTTCCTGCTGCAAGCGTCTGCAGCTTCTGCTTTTAGTCCCTGATTGTTGTGGTTATTAGATGACATTGCGGACCGTGGGGGCGATTACATCATCTTTTTTCCACAGATGATCATCTTTGCCTTTCACATCCCGGGGTGTTGAACAGCATGAGCCGGGGTTTTATAATTTCCCCACTCTGAGACCCATGTAAAAAAAAAAAAAACAGTTTTCACGCTTCTAAAACACCACCTCATGTGGGTGACAGGACAAAAACAGCTTGTTTATACACATATACAATAACACACACACACACATATATATATATATATATGTTAGTGTAATATACTTATTGATTATCCACAGTGATTCCGGTAACGTGTTAATTAGCAACGTGCTACTCTCATATCACCACTTTTTTCAGTAACGACTAATCTAATGCATTACTATTTCCAAACCAGTAATAAGATTAAAGTTACTTCTCCAAGTTGCTGTGCGTTACTATTACTAGGACATGTTTCTGTCTGAGTGAAAATATGTGGAAGCCAGTGAGAAAAGCAGTATTTATGGCTGGTAAATAAACTGATGCGTCTCATCGAATCTACGGTGTGTTTGTGTTGGTCTTTGAGATGGGACGAGTTTTGTGTGGAGTGACAAACGGTCACTAGGGTTCAATTCTGTGCTAGAAACTTTAGTTTATTTTAGTCTGGTATCAATCGTCCAATAAAAAGCTTCCAGATATCTCACACTATATTTAGAAAATAAATACTTTTTCGCCTAAACAATAATAAATGTTGAATATATGACACCAAAACATAACTTTAAGTCTGAAACAGTTTAAAACAATAAAGATCATGCATATGCACGCGCGCGCACACACACACACACACACACACACACACACACACACACACACACACACACACACACACAATTTGTGTAGGAAGACGCACAAGATGTAGGAACGCAAGCCACTAGAAACAGTGCACACACTGAAATTGAGCAATTTCAATATACAGGGCATTCTGTGGAACATATTCTTCAATGAAAATGACAAAGATGCAACCCAATTGATTTTTCAGAGTGTTGAAACAGAAGCCACGTTTATACGTACCTATTTTTTATATATTTTTTTAAAGATGGATATATCCCTCTCTATATTAAAAAAAAAAAAATCATCATTTGCACTGATACAGCTAGTTCAGATCTGCTCTGAGCAGCCAAACCTGTAGGGAGCAGGGCAAGCAAGAAGCATGCAGCCATGATAGCCAATCAGAATCCTGGAAAAAAAACAGGATGTCACGAATTGTGACAGAAATATCCGCCTACCCGCCCTTAGATGTAAACAGAGACATGGATTTTATCCAGATCTCTGAGTTTTCAGGAATCATAATTTATGGTGAGTCATAGCAGCGTTTGTGTGTAAATGCGCAGCCCAAACACAGAGAAATATCAGTTTTTTCAGATACTCACCTGGCCTCACTACGGCTGAAAGAAAAGTCAAGTCTCTGTCTGCCCCTGTGTGTCTCACCTCATGTTTCCAATCAACCAATGATCTTCTCCCTCTGTCTGCTCCCGTCATTGAGTTCCACCTGTGTCCACCCCTTCCTAGTGTATTTAAGCCTCCGGTTGTCATTTCATCAATCTGTCTCGTCCACAGGGCCGCCCCTGGCCAAGTGGGGGCCCTAAGCAGGATTTTATTTTGGGGGCCCCCTTCCAATAACAAAATAATAATAATAATTATTATTATTATTGTATTGACGCTTGGAAGCCATCTCTCTCTCTCTCTCTACTCTCTACCTGTAAACAACTGCCTGCCGGCCCATCTGACCGCTGATTGGTCAGATGGTGATGCTTCGCGCTTTCGTCTCTTTTTTCTCTCTCTCTCTCTCTCTCTCTCTCTCTCTCTCTCTCTCTCTCTCCTGCCTCGGGCTGACTTGGTGGCGGTGCTCTACGCACGCCTCTCGGCAAAATGCACGCGCATCCTTTGCGCATTTGCAGAGAATGATGATACTTTATTGATCCCGAGGGAAATTAAATTCACTTGCGCAAAATGGGGCCCCCCATGGATCGCGGGGCCCTACGCACAGCGCGTGTTCTGCGTGTAGGGAGGGGCGGGCCTGCTCGTCCACGTCCCGGTTCCAGCTCCCCAGTGTAAAAAAAATGGGTACAATTACGCCACTAATACATAACGTTTCAAGTGAAGTTTGCGTCTTCGTTTCAATAAAGGGAAATATGGACTTAACCCTAACCCTTTGGTTTTTGGATTTTCTGGTTTTGGGATTTTGATTTCCCTGGACTTTAATTTCTTAAATAAATTATATTTCTGTATCAGCTGGGGAGTCTGTGTTTGGGTCCACCTGGAATCCCTGACAGGTGGTACATTGGTGGTACTTGTGGCTGAACAAATCTGTGGTTTGTGTCCAGTTGCAGTTAAAAACATGTGCTCAGGATTAATTGGTTGGCGATTGTCAAGTTTAAATCTGGTGAAGTCAAGCGTCCCAAATAAAGTCCTGTGTGAAGTCACTGTGTACGACATCATAAAATTATGTGATTGTATCTCAATTGGTTCCTAATCAGGCTCCTAATGTGTGTATTTATATTGCCAATGCTGTGGAACTTTTCTTTAATGTTTGATCAGATTTGCAGCTGAAGTGGCAAGAATTGTCTTTCACATTATAAAAATCCTATTTCAGCATGACAGATCGTCTTGTCAGGGTTTTGTCGGAGTTTTGTCGGAGTTTTGTTTACTTTAAGGTGATGCAAAACTTTTGTTGCATTTTTGGCTTGGAGCCATTTAAAAAGTGGATCCCAAGGTGGAACTTTTGGAAAATGTCCGGAGTCTGTCTCCATGAAAATGGGGGAAGCTCCAACTTTCCTGAAGAGCTGTTATTCAGCATGAAATCAAAATCAAAACAATTTTAACACTGTCCAGCTTCGACGCCCGTCTCGCCCTGGTGGAGGTGCTCCACCGTGAATTCCAAGCTCTTCGTGAGTCGCTGGAATTCAGCCAACAGCAGGTAGCGGATCTCACAGCAGAGAACATCGGGCTAAGAAGTGAGATGGACCTGCTGAACCAGGGACTGAGCGGTTTGACTCGGGAGAATAAGGTCATGAACCTCGTCTTCGCGGGACTTCCAGAACGCAAGGAGGAAAACGCGGAAACATCGCTGCGAGGATTCATCCAGGAGCACCTGAAGCTTCCCGAGGACACCGTGAACAAGATCACCTTCGCCCGAGTCCACCGCCTGGGAGGGAGACGACAGGACAACCAGCGCCCGCGGCCTATCGTCGCCAAGTTTGAACATTTCAAACAGAAAGAACTGGTGAAGAGCCGCGGCAGGGAACTACGAGGGACGCACTTCAGCGTTAACGACCAGTTCCCGAAGGAGATCTTAGACCGTCGCCGCTTGTTGTTTCCTGTGAGGAAGAAGCTCATCGCCGAAGGATCCCGAGCCGTCATCACAGTGGACAGGCTCTACGTCAACGGCCGGCTGTACCGGGACCCCGCTGTCACCCCCTGGCTCTACTGATGGTCCTCATAAATGAGTAACATCCCCTCTAACACACACACACACACAGCCGCACACATCACAGGTTTACTGAGGTCCAATGTTATAGGATTAATCATCTTGAACTCGCACTATAAAAGCTGGGATATTTGTATGTGTATATATGTGGGTATATGTATGTATATATATTGGAATATATATTTACATGACTTTCAAAAAAAAAGCAGGCACTCCTCACATCACCACGAACGTCACCTATGAGTTTGGGATTGTCTTTCTTTGGGTTTTGGTTTCCTACTTTCTATTTCTACACCCCCTCCCTTGTCTTAATAGTAACACTTTTCCACTGTTTTAGCCACACTAAGACCACGACACCACAATCCAACTGTCATGAGGTCACACACTCCTATGTCGACAAATAACCAGTCAGAATTAGGCACCTTAAAAACATGCGCATGCACGTACACACAGACACACAGGCACACACAGATGCTCACACACACGCACGTACACACAGGCACACGCACACACACAGCTACACACACGCACGCACACAAATACGCACGCACACACACACACACACACACACACACACACACACACACACACACACACCTAGAAGATGAGTGTAGCTAGGAACATGTTCAGATTTGTCACCTGGAATGTACGTGGAATGGGCACACAAACAAAAAAGACAAAAGGTGTTTGAACACCTGGATAAACTACAGGCAGACATTGTCTTATTGCAAGAGACACACACACCTTCCACAGGACATCACAAATTGATCTCACCACAATTCCCTCACACATACTCAGCTGGTTATAACTCCAAGCAGAGAGGCGTAGCTATATTAATCAGCAATAAAAAGCAATTCTCTCATAAAGATACAACCATAGACCCAGAGAGAAGATTTATAATTATTCATATCTCTCTTCAGAACATAGAGATGTGTATCGCAAACCTCTATGTCCCAAATGTTGACGACCCCTCCTTCTATCACAACTTCTTCACCAGCCTCTCAACACACTCTGACAAAACACTTATAGTTGGAGGAGACCTCAACATAGCCCTCAATCCACAAATGGACAGTTAGTAAAGCAGCAAACACCAGACACTGGGAATCACCAGATATAATACAGCAGTACATGAGTGTGTAACCCCTGACTCACGTTATGTAGGTACGGAATAATCTAAAGTATAGACCAGTTGCTAGGCTCGAAAGGATTACAATAGGAACTAAGTGAATGTGATGAAATGGCTGGGGGCAACAAGTGAGTGTGACAAAGAAATCTTATTTAAAACACAACAATAAACATTTTAAATGTACAACAGTAGGCATAGCCGGCATATGCAACAAAAAGGAACATAAACCCCCAAGTCTTACTGAGCTCAGTGTATTTCAGTTTAGTCTTCTTTAGTCGTTTCGTCAAGTCAATTGTCTTTAGTGTTCGATTTCCTGTCCTTTAAGTGGCAGCTTAGGGTGTTACCACTCTGCAATGCATGAAGGAAGGTTGCTCTTCAAAGTTCACTTCTGGGCACAGGCTCGCCATCTCCGTCCGGAGAACATCCAAGGTGGTTCCATCCAGGGTTTTCTTAATCATGAAAAACTAGCCAAGATGAGGTATCAGAGGAACAAGCAAGGAACGCCACGGCAGCTTCTCCAGCTTGTGCTCCTTCCACAGACGACCCAAAATGTTTTGCTCGGACCGTCTACAGCTTGTCTCTCTCATTCCGAGAGTGCAAAAAAACCGATAAACCAGTGCGTGATTTAGTCCGCAGCTCGGGAGGCGGGTCTAATATTATTTCTAACAAATCAAAAGGTCACGATCACCCAATGTGACCGTCAAAACAGGAAAATAAAGTGTGAGCGAGGGGATCACACTTCCTCTTTTCAAAATAAATCATTTTCAAAATAGAAGTACACAAATGTAAAAATACAACAAAAAGAAGAGAAAACGACCCATTTTCTCTACTGGGTTACACCCTCCCCTGCTAAATATCATGCACGTCTCGTTGCATGTGCATCCAGTGTTGTCTCTGTACTATTAGGAGACTCTGTAAAGGCTGTACTCAACCCCTGGAACAGTGACTTCACAACAGTCACAAGAGGGTTTCCTAAATTAGGATACTCAAGTCTTCTCGGAGGTTGTCTGATTCTTTCTGATCGTCTTGTTGGTTGAGTTGTAATGGGTTCATTATTGTCCATTTCATCAGTTGAGTCGCTTGATTTGTTTCCTGATTCCTCAACTGAATTTTCAGGAAGTTCATCCGGCATTGTCATGTTTTCATGTTCCATAAAGTTCATTTCGGTATCATCTCCCTCCTAAATAGTATCCACAGGTAAGGGCTTGGTAAATTCATCCTCATTTGCATTTGTCTCCATGATGGGTTCTGCATCAGCAGTGGGTTCAGGTAAGTCACATTCAGGTGGTTTTGTCAATTCAGGTTCTACATCAGCAGTGGACTTTGGTAAGTCACATTCAGGTGGGTTTGTCATGTCCGGTGTCTTCAAAGGTTTCGAATACTCATTTACAGTAGTACATTTCGTTACCTCTTCAGATGGGGAATCAACAACCCATTGAATCAGTTCGTACTGTTCATTGTCAAGTTCGTTAAACTCTTCATCACTGCATTCCATGGCAGCGGTTTGACGTGTCTTAGGACGGCGAATAGGCTCTGGCTCAGGCGTATCTGCTGTGGCAACAGGGAGGAAACTGCAGGGAAGCAAAAGGTCTCTGTGTAAAGTTCGTGAGGGACCTTGTTTTGACTCGGGTTTAACAGTATAAACGGGTAAGTTACCTGCACGTTTGATTACTACATGAATGTCTTTCTCCCATTTATCAGCAAGCTTATTCTTACCACGCAGCCGCACATTCCTTACTAAAACCCTATCCCCAGGTTGAAGTTCAGAAACGGTGATTTTGCGGTCAAACCTGGCCTTGTTCTTGTCTGCCACTTTTTGTGCATTTTGTGAAGCTAATTTATAGCTTTCCTCAAGCCGTTTCTTGAGACTTTCTACATATTGTAGGTGGGTCACTTTTTGGTCTTTGTTGAGAGGAAGTCCAAACGCGAGATCAACTGCTAATCGGGGTTTTCTGCCAAACATTAACTCGTAGGGAGTAAACCCTGTTACGTCACTACGTGTGCAGTTATATGCATGTACAAACGGCATGACATAGTCTTTCCAATGGGACTTTTGTTTGGACTCAAGCGTTCCTAACATACTAAGTAAAGTCCTGTTGAATCTTTCAGTAGGGTTACCCCTAGGGTGGTAAGGGGTGGTTCTTATTTTTTTTATGCCAGATATCTCACAAAGTTCTTTTATTAGTTTTGCCTCAAAATCAGGACCCTGATCGCTGTGTAGGCGCTCAGGTATGCCATAGTGGACGATGAACTGATCCCACAGGCACCTGGCAACCGTTTTGGACTTTTGATTAGGGGTAGGCAATGCAAAAGCAAATTTAGTATAATGGTCGGTCATTACGAGGATGTTACTAGTATTGCTACTGTCAGGTTCTAAACTGAGAAAGTCCATGCAAACTAGCTCTAAAGGTCGAGTAGTTGTTATGTTGACCAGGCTAGCTGCTTTTTCAGGAGGAGTCTTTCTTCGTATGCAGCGTTCACATTTTTTTACTTTTTGTTCGACATCTGTTGCCATGCGTGGCCAATAGAATCTTGTTCTGGTCAGATCAAGGGTTCTGTCAATTCCTAAGTGGCCCATATCATCGTGCAAACTTTGGAGCACAGGAGCTCTAAGCTCCTCAGGAAGAACGAGCTGGTGCGTCACTTTGTCTCCTTCTTGTCTCTTTCTGTACAACACCTCATCATGAATTTCCAATCGATTGAGTTCCCTGAGCAAGAGAGGAAGGTCAGGGAGTTCTTTTCTTGCAGTTGGTGGAGGTGTTTGACCATGTTCGATTTGTTCAAGAACTTGTCTGATTGTCGAGTCTGCTCTTTGTTTGTTTCTCAGTTCCACTTGGGACAAAGCAGGAATGGTAGGTATGCCATGTTCTTCGGAAAGATAGAGGTCTGGTATTGCGTCAGCTGAGATGGTAAGTGATTCTACAAGCGTAACGCCACTATCCTGACTGTCATCTCAGATTTTAACAAGATGGTTTTGACAGATTGCTTGGACAACATCACTATCTACAAGCTCTGTGTTGTCAGTGTTAAATAGGTGACGCTCTACAAACTGGCTTACACGCTCCTGCTCTTTCCTAGACTGGACATCATTTACAAGTTCACCATGTGGACGTCTAGATCAGTGATTCCCAACCGGGGGTACACGGACCCCTAGGGGTACGCGAGGGTATTGCAGGGGGTACGCAGAAAGATTATAAATTAGCCTACAGTATCCACACAAAAAAAAAAAAAAATTATACTATATTATATTGTATTATATCATGAATTTTAGTAAGGCCATACGTTTATTTTCCATGAGTAGCAGTTCGTCCACAGTGATTGTAACACTACAATGCACATAATATGAAAAGACTATAAAGTGGCGCGCTTTAAAAAAAAAAAAAAAAGGTTCACGTTCTTGCTGCGGGCGCGCACGATTCGCGAAGCTAGCTAACTCTAGCTGCATACCGACTGTAAACATGGATGCATGGCTAGGCAGGAGTAAACGTCCAGCTACCGCTACTGCTACCGTCGCCTCGGACGCAGGCACAGGGGAGCCCAGTGAAAAAAGGAATTATGAAAGACTTATGAAAGACAAGCAAGCGCAAGTGTCTCATTAAAAGGTATGTTTTTACACTCACAATAATTGTTTTATTTAAATGAGCAGTTGGATAGATAGAAAGACAAAGGGTTAAATATAAGTACACATTAAGGCGAATAATCACACACGAGAGAGGGGGTACTTTTCACATGGAAACCAGCTCAAGGTGTACACTGGTCAAAAAAGGTTGGGAACCACTGGTCTAGATAAACCGTCTGCATCTAGGTTTTGCTTGCCTGCTCTATACTGCAACTTAAAATTATAGTTGGACAAAGCTGCAAGCCACCTGTAACTTGTGGCATCTAATTTATGGGGGGGGGGGTCTACGCTCCCTAGCCGCTGGCCTCCAGCCGGGCTCGTGCTGGGCCATGCGGGTCTTAGACTCTGCTCTTCGGCCGTTGGGTGGGGTGGGGGGGGGGGGGGGGGGGGGCTTCCTGTCCGGGTCCTCCTGTGGTGCCTTGTCGGAGTGGATGTTGGTCACCGTGTTCAAAGCCGGCCACTTCGGGGTGGGGTGGGGCGGGGGGTCCAGCTGGGCCAAGTCCTAGCGACAGGGGGACCTTCTCCCTCTCAGCCCCTCCTACCTTACCTCACCTTACCTCATTCAACAATAGGGGCCAGTGGACGGGGCCTAGGGTGGGGGGTCCAGGCCACTTAACTGTGGTCTGCCCCTCCTCCGACTTTGCGCCACCCACAATTTTAACTACACTTAGTCACGCAGGGTCTTGAGGGGATCAGCTGGCTTTCGGGGTTCTGCCGCTGGGCAGCGGTAGAACACCCGGGCCCCCGCTACCCCTCAATTTTCAACCGCACACGAGACACACACATTGCACCACCTCTTCAAAACACAAATACACACATCCACATGCACCCAACACCCCACAGGGTGGAGGGGGGGGTGGGGGCTCCCCCCAGCACCTCCCGCTGTGGTCCCACCGTGTTCCGGGGTGAGTAGTGGTAGTGGTTCTCCCTCCCTATTCACAGTTGGATTGGTGGAGGACGAGATCCCGTAGTGGCCTGGTGGGGCCTGGCTGGGGCCTGGGGAGTGGGGGGCAAGAACAAAAAAATGTACGTAGCACTAACAAGGGTAATGTATGTATCTCCCCACTAAGTCTGTCTCTGTCTTTCCTCTCCTCTCCTCTATCATTTCACCCCAACCGGTCCGCAGAATGCCGTCACCTCTGAGTCTGGTTTCTGCAAAGGTTTCTCCTTGTTGAGGGAGTTTTTCCTTTCCACAGTCGCAAACACACCTGCTTGCTCATGTGGATATGTTGGGCTTTTCTATTTTCTCTATAAAAGTAAATTCGAATGACTGTAATGTATTTAAAAATGCCTTTCTTTTAATAAAAAAAAATAAAAAATAAAAAATGAGGGGAAAAAAATAAATAAAGTGTGAATCATTGTGAGTATTCACTTGGAATCCAAGACTTCCTATACAAATATCCCAACAAGTTACAGCACTTTAATTTGAATTATTAACAAATTCACATTGGTCTAATGTAAATCCAAGACCAAAACTGCAAAAAGCTCATGCTGGAAGAGAGAAATCCCTTCTTCAGTGGGTTTGTAGATAAACTCCCCGCACTGAAAAGAAATAAAGAAATCAGAATATCAGAAAGTCATGAGTTGATTTTGGAGCGAAGCCTTGACATTTGAATCAAGCTGTTGAGTGAGTTACAAAGAAGTGCCAACACATGGATGAAGACGTAAGTGCTTGTTGGTCGCGAGTCAGCAATTTATAACATGAAGTGTGTTGTCTTTTATTATATTCATTCGCCTGTTTGACTCAGTGAGAAAGTTGGGGGAAAGATGCCTTTATTTAAGTTTATTGCATTTCAGAGTTCAAATCTGATCATGATGTGATATTTCAAAGTATGCTCTGCTGTTTGTGGTTGATCATCAGTGTGAAGGTATTAGTTATGTCACTGGAACATTTCATACAACATTCATGGTTGATTAAATACTTTCCGATTGTGTTTTTTATTATTGTTGTAATATTTTTCTAATCAGTCATTCATTTTTTAACTTCAACAAATAAAAACATGTGCTAGTGTGTTATTGCTGTCCAAATAATCCTCAGTCATAGTCATTTCTGGTTGTCCTACATATGTGAAGTATTGTGACATAAAGGCCCCTGTAGCAAGACATCCTTGCCCTCTGGGTTTCTCCACTGCAGGTGTGTATAGAGGCACAGACGTGGCTTCGAGTTTCACAATTTCATTGAATACAAACACCATTACACACCACACATTAGCATCAGTTTCTGCAAGTTTGAGGCAGAACCCTGCTCTGTCCGAGACAAATGTTGTCCTGCTGCTCCCAAGGCCATGCCATCCTCTGGAGCATGCTCTCTGGCTCTCTGGGATTCTCTCCTGGTTCCCGTCCCTTCTGGGTTCAGGTTGGGATGGGATTCTAGAGTCCTCTGACAGAACATATAGGCCTCACTTATCACATGGTCCCTAAACCTGATGGAGGCCCTGTGGGAATTCTTATGGGCGGCATGGCTTGGTTGGTAGGAATCTTGCAGGTTTGATTCTCATCTCCACCTGACCACCGTCGCAGCCTGTGGATGGGTAAACGTTATGGGACTCCTAGATAGTATTATATAGGTGAAGTACCATTTACCATCTCTGTCCACCTGGTGGAGAAACTACATCAGCTCTTTGAGACTTAATGATCAGCCCATGCTCATTGTGAATCTGGCTAAATGTCTGTCATAAGTTGAGTTTCACGGCCACTATGTCTCCTCATGTGGAGTGGTACCCATACCGGTTAAGGTGGAAGCGATCGCCACTTTTCTGTCTCTCAAACCATCAAGCCTCTGCAGGAAGTACTCGACATAGTACATTTTTAGAACCATTTCATTGCGCCTCCGATGTGCCCCCCTGTACGAGGCTCTGATGCTGGTATTTGAGAAGACCAAGGTTGCACCTTATGTTCACGCATCTTTCCTCAGCGGTGTCGGTGGTGCTCATCACCAATTACTGGGATTACACAGTGACAGCGGTATGTGAACTGTGGGTGGCGGGAGCCTGGCAGCCTCTCTCATTCTTCACCAAACAGCTGTTTACGTTGGACATTTGGCATGTGGTTGGAAAAAAAACAATGCAGTGGCTGAGGGCACAAGTAAACTCTGTGCAGCTGGTTGTGGACTACGCTGCTATGACTAATGACCAGCAAGCTGATTCAGAAATCCAGACTACAAGTTTACAGTTGGAGGACGCTCCTCTGTGATGTCTCTACCGGATAGCCCTGCCCCATGGTACCTGCAGGATCATGACATCAGATCTTCATTTCCATTCACACTCTATATTGCATCAAGGGGTGAGAGCATCAGAGAAACGTGTGTGTGTGTGTGTGTGTGTGCGTGTGTGTGTGTGTGTGTGTGTGTGTGTGTGTGTGTGTGTGTGTGTGTGTGTGCGTGCGTGTGTGCGTGCGTGCGTGCGTGCGTGCGTGCGTGTGTGTGTGTGTGGAGTACCAAGCTGCCATGTTTGATGCCTTAGAGAAGGTTGGACTATGTTCATCTGGACTTGGTGTGTCTGCTTCCCCCTTCCCAAGGCTTTACTCACCTCCTCACTATGGTGGACAGGACCACGAGATGGCTAGCGATCATTCCTCTCTCATCAACAACACCAGCTGAGGTGGCACGTGCCTTCATATCCACATGGGTGGCCCATTACAGCAGCAAAAGTCCACTTCTGAGCTGTGGACAGGGCTGACTTTGGTCCTGGGAGTTAAACTTCACCAAACCACAGCACGAAACCCACAAGTAAATGGACAGGGTGAGCACTTCCATCACACCATGAAAGCTGCTCCCCGAGCCTCCCTCACGCAGTAACTGGATTGACTGGTCATGCTGGGCCTGCGTTTGGCCCCAAAGAAGGATCTGCAGTCATTTTCTGCTGAGCTTGTGTTTCGTCATGTACTGCAGGTCCCCAAAGAGTTCCTGCCAGAGCCAAATGGCTGGATAGTTGCTGCTGAGCAGCTGCTTTTAAGAAGCAGCCCACATTTTTTCCCCAGTTCTGGCTCATCAATGCCTTCCCTGATCCTATCCGATGGTGGCGAGATAAGTCATCATTTGGCACAATGCCCACCATTAGCCAACTCGGTCTCCATATGATGGCCCATTTTGAGTCCTGGAGGCGAAGATACGGAACTCTGTGGTGGACGTGGGGAATAAACAACCAGGAACCAGTGGAGGTGGTGCAGTCCCCCATGTGGGTTACGCCAAATGGACAGGTGCCACAATAGCAGTGCCTGCACCTACTCCTCCGGTTGTGTGATGCAGTCATTATGGTTGAATGGTCAGACTTGCTTAGCAGGGCTAATTATTTTTTGTTTATTTTATTTTTTGTGGTTAAATGACGTAGGGAGGAGTAAAGAGGTGTGGTGCACTGAAATGGAGCACACCCCAGGGATTTTTGACATGACAGCTGCCATTCTGTGCGTGGAGAAATAAAGACTCGTCTCGACTCACCCCTCGCAATTTCCACAAAGAATGGACAGGAGGTTGGTGTATAGAAGCTGTGATGTGATGGTGTCTGTTAAAGTCTGGCTGCTGATGGAGTTAAAAAAAAGAGGTGAGAAGAAATAAATAAGCTCTGCAGGAAGTCTCAATGTATAACAGTCCAGCCAAGAACATGATTCTCTCAAATCCGAGCCAATTGAAAGAAAAGGCTTGGAAGCTTAACCTAAAACTTAAAATCTTTAACTCTACCTTTCTTCAAACCCCACTTGCTGAAGCCAAGGTCAAACTTTTATAGATTTTTAACAGAAATATCAGTTGAAAAAATAGTCTTGTCATTTATTAAAAAAAGCCAACATCTACATTTTCTTCAAAATGCACATACCTAAAATTAAAAAAAGATTCAAACACAGATCAGTCCTCAAAACACAACATTATTTTTAATTGGGCTACAACAATACAGGAGGAAAGAAACTTACTGCCGACTTTAAATTGTTTTCTTTTTATTCTTGAGCCTTAATAATGACATTTACTGCTCAAAAAATCCCATTTCCAGTGAGATCATGAATTTTCTTCTTTTAGGTAGTATGTACAAACTTGACAGGTTCAAGATTGTTTTGTTATTCTCTTTGTGTTTCAACTGTAACACTATTGTAAACGTCTAATTTCCCATTTTAAAGACACACTGAATACTGAGAGGCAACCATTATAGTTATATAGAATAGCACTATAGTTTACAGCTACCATAAATCTCAAATATGGAAAATTCAAGTGACCTTTATATTTTTTTGAAAAGTGGAAACAATGATACGTGTACAAAAGTGGGCCGAGGGTGGTACTTTGGGGAACCCATATATCAGAAAGACCACAGCAGATGCGTAATTTAGCTTGATTAGAGAACCATCCTGTTTGCCTACAAGATTTAAACCAATTGAGAATGATAACTCCATATTCGGACTCACTTTTTCAAAGAGACATTGCTTTTTAGCATTCAAATGAGGAACTCATGTTAATGAAAATAAAGACTGAAACATCTGCTGTTATTTTTTTAATCACTTGAGGGTAACAAGAAACTTCACTGAAATGCATTAAAGATAGAAAAGACTTTACATATGAAAATAAGTTAAAGGCTGGTGTTAATCTTGCAAAAAAAATTCAACAATGCCTCATAAAAAAGTGTATGTATAGAGAGAGATTGACGAAAGTGTTGAAAGGTCACAATAGATTGATGACTACTCGGAAGTTTTTTGGAGAGACAGTGGGTAATTAGTGATGAATCTTGAAGGTAGCTTTGTTGTTTTGTCTGAGAAGATTAATGACAGACTGAGTTTTCCAAAGAACTCTGGAATTATGCCAGATTCCCATGGACAGGACATACTTGTATTTCATTTCACTGTCACAATGATTGCTGCATATATGGTTCACAACATTAAAAAAAAGCAAAACAAAAAAAACTATAGATTACCACAAACCCAAGTTTAAGAAAGGTTAGCTCATAAAAACAGAGGGGAGGTGCAACTTTTGGGTCCTATTACCTCTCCTGTGAACAACAGTCAGTGGAAAAACACTTCAGAGGAAGAATGAAACAAAGTAAATATATTTTCATGCTGGTTTACCTCAACTGATTTATCTCAGAGTCGTAACAGTGGACAGATGTGGAAGCTGTTATTGAACACATTTGTCTCCTCATCTCACGGTTCCCCAGCCACTCTATCTGAGTGCTTGAGGGCATCAGGGATATCAGGCTGACGCACACCCTCATTTTATTTAATCCAAGCCAAACCACAATTCTCCCAGACAACGAAGAAGTAATTGATGTCATCTGACCGGTTTACAACCAACAGTTAACTTCTTCTCAGTCTTGATCATTCTTCCCTCAGTCTTTCTTAAACTTTGCCATACGAAAGGTCTTAAGGTTTGGCTGAGGGAAACAATTATTAACAGTCTCAATATGAGACGAGTCAGTTTAAAGCTTTCGGGACTGGACGAGCAAATACCTCAAAAGCTCTAAAATATCTTAATCCAAATCTCTTGATGGGAGCCAATCAGTCTCTCTTGTTTTGTGATTCACATGAGCAGACCCTTCTTGTGAATAACAAAAACAGTCTCAAGTTGAATTATTGCTTAATCTTTATGTGTCTGATCTCCTGACTTCAATTATATCTCTCTGTAGTCATCAACCAAAATGTTCACTTTTTCAGGAGCACAGTTAATCTAAGCTGTGGTTCATAAAGGCATTGAATTTCAGAATTGTTTATTATGTTTGTACAGTGTATACTTATGGCTGAGATGCCATGATCTAGTTTTGCAGAGAAACAAGCGCTCCCTTAATTGCCATCAATTTGTGTTTGCAGATTCCTTATTAGAAAGGTAGTCATTTAAAACACAAACAAACAAAATTTAGTTTTTGAAGTTTTTGAAAATTGAAAATCTGTTTCCATGGAAATGGGCGAAATGCCACTTTTCTGAAGAACTGCTACTATGCACACGCATTACGGTGGTAATAAATAGTAGCTGGACAATAATGATGATGGTCGCCTCCAGAGTGTCATGACTGCCAGTCCATATTCTCCGATAGCAATCCACTGTTAATGTTTATAGTGTAAAGTTCTCGACGTGCATGAGTGTGAGGTTTCGTAACAAAATGAGTAAATGGATTTCGGGTAAATGGACATCGCTTTCAAAATGTTGGCGTGTAAACGCCAAACTTTTCTGAAAGGAAAATAATGCCTTTTCACTTCAATCATCGCGTAAACAGGACCTCGGTTTGTGGATCAGAGTCTTCCTTCTATCCAAGGCTGCTGGTTTGATCAGACACCCAGTGTTGTGCACGAGTTTTAAGTCGAATGTGTGAAGGCATTTTTCATGGCCGACTTGGATTGCTGAGACTATATATGTTAAACACAGCCACCCTTTTCGCTTTGATTGATTAGGTATTGTCACTAAGCCAAAAGCTGAAGAAAGACAGAAAGATGCCAAATGGTCGACGTGCAATAGCTCCTAATTTTATATCAGGGATGAGTCACTCATTGAAGTCACATGGCACCATTTTCCAGGGATTTCTGTGTATATTATGTGTTCCTGCTACAAAGACAACATGCTGTGAACAGGTGTTACGCCATTATCTTGTGAGAGAGATTTAGGTTTTTCACACTTTTTCACCAATGAAATTATTGGTTGGACACATCTGCCAACCAGAAAACAAAACAAACTCGTGACATAAATGTGTCTTATGTGTAAGCTCCCCCTCCTCCATGTTAAGATGAGCATGTTTGTGAGGTTTGAAGGCAATGCTCCAGGGAATCGGAGAGGTATGGGATCACTGACGTCCACCGACTGATGGGAGACGTGAAAACGTAACACCTCTGGCTCATGGCTCTTAGTTGCTGGACACAACAAGATGCAAGAAATTAACATGTTTATTTACCACGGGTCTGCTGTGCCAAACAAGGCCATCCCTGGCTCTTTGGAGGTGATGTGTTTCACAAGATGAAGGCTGGAGACATTTCCATCGCCTTTAAAGAACTTTTCAGGGATTTGAATGCTTACTTTTCCCATCATGACTTGGGTTTGAAAACATGGTGAGAATAAGTAGAACATGCTGATATTTTACAAACATGTATTTGTGTCACTATTCTTTCAGTAATGGGGGCTGATGGATTGCATTACGTAATTAGGATACCCCCCCCCAAAAAAAAAATATGGAATCCATCACAGCAGAGGAAAAAACAAAAGTATAATCCAATTACTTGTGTTTTTCTTTTTTTTTTTTTTTTTTAAACAAGCGTTTCTTAGCAAGAACATATTTTAAAATCTGAAATGATCAACAGCAGAAGCATCACAGTGCACACGCAGTGCAATGTTTGACGGCTCAAAACCAAAACAATGGGACAGCGACAGAAACGCCTCCGGAGCCTCGATCAGTGTTAACAACGTGTTCACCCCCGGATAATTAACCAACATCGCTTTGACTTCACATCTGCGAAAGGTTCAACTTCACAGTTCAAGCCCTCTGCTGCCAACATCCCAGGACTCCACTTCAAGAAACTTCTACAGCTATTACATGCAGAAATACTAAAGCTAGCGTTTGCTAATGGGCATGTCATCAACCCTACTCGTGTTTTTATTTTGGCCTCACTGCTGGAATATCATAGCAATTAATTAATATATTAATTTAAACCATAAACTGACATGTTTACCTGCTGACAAATAAGCAATCTTATTTAACTGTTGTCTTAACACTAGGAACTGTAACGTTTACTCAGTGAACCTTTCAAAGGCGACAAAACAATCACAATCTACACTCATTCATTAGACTTTAGACTTTATGCAGCGCTCTGCTTTATGGGGTTTTCATGCATTTTACATTTTGGGAATCGCAATTTTAGATCTAAATTCACAACATTAGCAAATTAGATTTGTTAGTCATTGGTGTTAAAATTCACCTCAGAAATTCTTGACAGTTTTGACAGATTTTTTCGAGCCAGTTTACATAGATTTTCTGATATAAAGATCATTAATATTGTCACAGTATTTCAATTAAATTCATGAAAACAGCTGAATACTGATTTGCCCAGAGGTCAGGCATCGTCTCATCAAACAGGGAAAACCTAATTGTCCAACAGTGTTGCCAACAGACTGGGATTTGAAGGTTTTATTATTGATGTTCAGTCCTTCTCCTTGGTCGAGCATCCTTCATTCAAAAAGCTCATTGGTTTAATTTTCCATTTTTTTAATTCAACATAGGACCACTCGATTTAGGAATTCTTTGGGTTTTCAGTGTCTCACTTCATGTTAAATGTTTCTCGAAAATAATACACTCAACAAGCAACAAATTGTCTTTATATGATTTGTATTAAAGTAATCCAAAGTAATGAAAACAAATTTGATATTTGAATTGTATTCATTTTGGCGTTCGAAACACATATTTCTAGACTCTTTTTGAAGTGCATTTACATGTCATTAAAAAAGAGACTATACATACTAACTCGATAATTACATTTTATGGTGGTCAACAACAGGCTGATTGTAACAGATTACATTTTCAAACCCATCCAACTTTGCTTGTGCACCCTATAAACACCCGGAGGTTTACACAGCTGAAAAGTGGAACGGTTCTGTCAGTGTTTGATGTAAACTTTGGCTGAAAATTAAGCCATCTTTCACAAGGAATCCTCCTCACTACCGTGCGACATTAAACTGACCTCGGACATCTGTTGACATATGGGAGTTGTAAGTTGGAAAGAAAAAAAACACTCATAAATCTTGTGAGACCTATCAACATCTGTCTTTAATTCAGGGTTTTTTTCGTGTGCCCCCCCCCTTCTTTCAAATCAAAAGCAAGTCCAACCTCCACTGCCACCACCCCCGTCAAGCCTGTCAGCAAACACACATTCCCGCTTTCCCTTGTCAAGATGGTCAAAGCTTTGAGTTGAAGCATTTTAGGAGGAAGGATATTATGCTTGACCTCACGCCTCTGTCAGCCCAAATGACATATTACCTTCATTTTCCAGTATTGTGTCCATAAACACATGAAACTAACATACCACTCATTGCTTTCATTATGAGGCACCACACCATCAGAATTCCATTGGTTGGCTCTATACTTGTGATGTTAAAAAGTAATCTGCACCTAAAAGCCCTCAGGAGATAGTGACATCCTTCCAGTGAGTGAATCAGTGTTACAGAGCATCAGAAATGGTGCTTTCAACAAACGCAAATCCAAAGACTGTCAGTAGTCAACAATAAACATGAAAGCCCCGTTGGTGGCACCAACAAAGCTCCGTGTCAAAGATGAACATCGTGACACAGCAAAGATTTCAAGTGAAAACGTAAACTTTCGTTGTGTTTTGGGTGTTCATTTACACGGCAACGGGACTCATCGCTACTGAAAAAGCGACTTTTTGTAAACAGCTCCCAAGTTGGAACTTTGTGAAAGTGCTTGGGCTCACAAAGTCTCCTTGTTGAAATGCTACTACTGCACATGCACACCATGACGTGGTAAAAGGTTTTCCAGAACATGCACGAGTCGACGCAACAATGTTTGCCTCCAGAGTGTCATGACTCTCAATCCATGTTCTCTATGGACTTGGTAGTTACATAGTTGATAGTTACCCTGAAAAGCAAACGCTTCATCGTCTGTTAATACAATACGCAAGTGTCAAACGTTACTGGACCTGGACTTACAAATGGCCCAATTTCATTTTGGCTGCACTGGACTTTCATTATGAATACATTAAGCCTTTTTTTTTTATTTCTTATTGCGAAAACTTAAAAAAAGTTTCAATGACAAATACAGTTGAATAGAGTGAAATAGAATTTTTTTTTAAAACATCAACAAACAAAAAACAATATTTCCTACATTTACAGCCAGTATTGTCTCCTCATCATCAGTGGTGTATTGGTCGCCGGAGAAGTGGGTATACTCTGGATTTTTTCATACTTTTAAAGCACTCCAGGAATGCCATTTCTTAGAAACAGAAATTTGTAAAACACAAAATTTTATACATCGGTGAGTAATACTCACACCGCCATACTGTGCCACTGATTGACTCGTCAGCCTTCATAAACAGACTGATCGTGGCTTCATCACCCTAGTAAAAAATAAAAAGGAAATCTGGCTCACAGGTATTGCTGAGTAGTGCATTTTGGGGGATTAGTAATTGTGTGTATACATTGCTGACTGAAAAACAAGTGGACATACACTGTTTGCCCACATATATTCTGGACTACACTACTGCCTATTCTATATAGCTTACCATTAAGTTCAACAAATAATTCCACTGTTCAAATTTGCAGAAATGTTGAAAATCCTCTCTAAACTATTGATATTATTAATGTTAATGTTGGCAAAAGCCTGTCGCTTCTCAAAACACATTATTTCTTCAGCTGTCAGTGTGCATGTTGTTACAACCTCACCTCACAGTGTGCTGCAGTGCTACTTCACTCACAATAATATATTCATTACCGGTACTCTTGAAGAAAGAGTGCATACCCTGTGGACAAAGCAGGGGCAGCAGTTTCTCAAAGTCTCCTGAGTAGCATCTGGCCGGATATTGTAACTTGATATAAAAAAAAAAAAATTTTTAAAGTGTGATTTCAACACACTTGAGGAATAAAAAACACACAATGTCAGAAAGTCAAAAACCTCATGTTGAACATGGAAATATATTTAGACTGAGTTTCCAAGTCCAGTAAAGATATAACTACTGAAATAAAGGCACATAAAGGAAACAATCACACACTTCACCAAACCAAATTACACCTGTACTGTAATGTATTACAGCAGGTCTACTGTAAAGCATGGTGCAGGTACCATCATGCTCTGGGAGCTTTGCTGCCTCTGGTAAAGGATATGCTCTATGAATCAAATAAACAATGACATCTGAAAATTACCAACACATTTCACATTTTTAGAAACGTGTCCTGCTCCCCTGCGGCGGAAAACACGGTTTGGAATGAATCTCACATTTCCAATTAGAACATCTGTGCTGATGATTGTGTTGAAGGTCAATTCTATGTTTATCTCTTTTATTTCAGCCACAGAATCCAACTGATCCTCCCAAGGATTTTTTTCCAAAGCCATCAATTAACTCTGATTTCCTTCCTTCGTAAGGCCAGTTCCTTTCCTCCAGTTACAATACCGCAGGGATGTTGACGCGCTTTTTATTTTCTGCAGCATTACATCCTGGCGTTTGGCGGCATCATCGCCGTCCCGCTGATCCTGGCCGAGCCGCTCTGCATCAAGGACAACAACGTCGCCAAAAGCCAACTCATCTCCACCATATTCTTTGTGTCTGGGATGTGCACGCTGCTGCAAACAGCTGTTGGAACACGGTGAGACGGCAATGCATTGATACAACGAGTTAATCGGGCAGTGGTAGTTTTGTTTTAGTTTTGTCTCTAATTTAGTCATCTGAATTGTAATAATTCATGTTTTCAAGACATTTTTGTCAGGAGTCATACACCTCGCTCCAGCACCGGATCCTCTCTGGCACTCCTGCAGGCAATCAGATAATTGATTGTCAAGCAGTCTTAAGCCCTGCAGGGAGGAGGGTCCGGTGCCAGAGGATTGCTAGTCTTCACTCCGTGTGGAGGTGCGTCGGTGTTGTCCTCCCCGGGGGGGTGAGTGTCCTCCCCGGGGTGGTTCCCGTTCCTGTTCCGACACCGGCTCCAAGAAGTTCCCCGTCCGGGTCCCATCCCAGTTCCAAGAAGTTCCCCGTCCGGGTCCCATCCCGGTTCCAAGAAGTTCCCCGTCCGGGTCCCGTCCCGGTTCCAAGAAGTTCCCCGTCCGGGTCCCGTCCCGGTTCCAAGAAGTTCCCCGTCCGGGTCCCGTCCCGGTTCCAAGAAGTTCCCCGTCCGGGTCCCGTCCCGGTTCCAAGAAGTTCCCCGTCCGGGTCCCGTCCCGGTTCTGTTCCAAGAAGTTCCCCGTCCGGGTCCCGTCCCGGTTCTGTTCCAAGAAGTTCCCCGTCCGGGTCCCGTCCCGGTTCTGTTCCAAGAAGTTCCCCGTCCGGGTCCCGTCCCGGTTCCAAGAAGTTCCCCGTCCGGGTCCCGTCCCCAGAAGTTCCCCGTCCCGGTCCCATCCCGGTTCCGTCCCCAGAAGTTCCCCGTCCGGGTCCCGTCCCGGTTCCAAGAGGCCCCCCCTGAGATTCCCCCGGGCCCCGTCCCCGTTTCCAAGAAGCCCGCGAGTTCACCGGGCCCCGTCCCCGTTTCCAAGAAGCCCGCGAGTTCCCCAGGCCCCCAATGCCCGAGATCCCCGAGAGGCCCCCCCCTGAAGATTCTCACGGGTCCAGTCCCGGTTCCAAGAGGCCCCCCAGAGTTCCCCCGGGTCCCGTCACCGTTCCAGCTCCCCTTTCCCTGTTCCCTCAATAAACATTTACAGTTTGCAAACAACTTCCTGCTTGAGGTCTGCTTCTGGGTTCAGGACACTCCACACGCCGGCTCCCCGCCGTGACAATTTTAGTCAACTGAATTTGTGGTGGATCTCGTCAAAGACTGTTAGAATTGACCTGCTGATTTCCAGTCTTTAAAACATTGTTTTCAAGTGAAAATACAAAACTTTCTTAGTGTTTTGGGTTTTATAGTTAAGAGTCAGTTGTAATAACAATCCAACTTCGTTGTCTGTCTTTACGAATGTCTGTGTACGCACCATTGTTAAAGTTGATCACATATTGTTCTCTGCTGGCGTGTGTGTGTGGTTTCATTCCAAAAAAAAAAAAAAAATCACAACACCACCAACTTGTGACCTGGCATGATAATTACATTGTTTTCAGTGTAAATGAACATCGTTTTCAAAAAGTTGCCATGTATACGGACAGCTTTTCTGAAACGAAAATGCAAAAAAAATGTGTTTTAACTTGAAATGTTGTCGTATAAACAATATTTGCCATCAGACAGTGACACAAAAAAATGATGCCTTCAGGAGTGTACTGAGCAATAAATCAACTCTCTTCTTTTAAATTAAAAAGCAGAGTGTACATATCACATATGTGATATGTCAGTTCATTACCAATACAAGTGGCATGTAAAAGTCTAAATGAGAGGATTAACTGACGTTACAATCTTCCGGGTTTGAATCAAATATGTTTTTATAGCACCTGAAATGCACTGAGATTACTTTTGATTGGACAGATTACGGATTACGTCCCACCCACACGACAAAGAAACGTATTATTGGATATAAGTGTCAGCTATGAAAAATAGAGAAAAAAACAATTGCTAATTGCTTGTGTCTGTAGTTTACTCTTTTCACTAATCGAAAAACAGATCGCAAAGTTCCATAGGTGGGCGTCAGGGTAAAGTAGGTTTTGTTGTCATGGTTAAGTGGCTGAACTACAAATCTCTGTGTTCTTAGTGGGGATTAAAAAAAATAGGGCACAGTACACTTGACAGGTCCGTCCAGATGTGGGGCCACATTATGGTGTGTGAGGGAAGGTCATGCTCAGGGACCCACACAGTGGTGACCAGTCTGCCGTGGGAATCAAACCGACAAACTTCTGATCCCAATTGTGCCACTCTGACCTCTAACCAGGCCACCACTATAGATGGGCTTGTGTGAGGTCCAGTGTTGGTCAATTAAAGGTTTGCAACGAGCAGCAGCGCAAATAAATACATGAATATATAGGAAAATAGTGCAACAACAGACCACAACTACATCACTGGGTAAATAAATACCAGTAATAGTAAAAATGTGATAATAAAAGTGTGAGTCAGATATAAATACAACAAAGAATGAAGGTCAAAGGTTAAATATGTAAAAACATGGTGCAGGAGGCAGGGATAAGCAGTTTTTGGCAAAACCTGTTGTCATTTCCATGTTGAGGCAGTGGGGGGGTTGTTGTCAGCAGCTGCTGGAAGTAACTAAAAAGTTACTTGTAACCTAACGTAGTTACTTTTAAAAACAGGGAGATGTCAACACTACATTGGATTGGATGGGATATTGTGACCTCCGATTGAAGGAGAGAAACACAGAGCGTTCAGATATTTTACCCAGTTATTTCCTGGATGTCTGGGCTGAATACTGTGAAAATGCAGATGCGTGATGACTGATTTTTAATCAGCGTTTGCACCTGATTGGTTCCATGTGTTTCTTAAATAAATGTTACTTAGATGTGGGTGAGATCCTGTGGATGATTATGGACTTCATTCTGATTCTGTAAAAAAGAAAAGAAAAGAAAAAAAAAAGTGACTCAAACAGACCAGCTGTGATGGACTGTACAGAACAATGATTCCATTGAAAGACATGCAAATCAGTTTTTGTTCATCTGGATGCATGATTAGAAAAGCACTACATTTCCATCAAACCATGTTCATGTTGCAGAATAAATGATCTTAGTCTGGTGTTTCAATCAGGTTTTAGATTTTTGTCTGGGACGGGCCTCAGAAAAGCTTATGATGTTTAAGTGGGCCTTGGCATTGTCGAGTTTGAAAATTGTCTGCAATTCATCAATGAAAACGCCTGTGTGTGGACATACGTCAAGGTTTTGACTCATTGCAGGGAATTGCCATCCTTGCATGGACTTTGGGTGCAGACTGTGGTCGTGCTCAGAGGAAGTCAAGTAGAACCAGTGGTTGAGCTCAATCTGCAGGAAATGAGTGAAAGCAAAACAAATAAAAGTATCAACTACATGCATAAATACGTGTGTGTGTGTGTGTGTGTGTGTGTGTGTGTGTGTGTGTGTGTGTGTGTGTGTGTGTGTGTGTGTGTGTGTGTGTGTGTGTTCTTGGTTGAAGTTGGCTTGTGAGTCAGGGCTTACAGCCGGTTAAGTGGTAGGTGCACAGTCCTCGACTGCACTGTCACCGTTTACAGTTGAAATTCACTTAGAAGTGCTTGTCACTCTACAATATTTGTGCCATGACAAACCTGAGGTTCACTGAACTTCAAACAGTGCCGAGTGGTTCACGTAGAGTTAATGTGTGAGTCAGAATTCTCTGTCATTCCAGCTGAATGAGTTGTAAGATTTACAAGAGCCTTGTGAGTGCCCCGTAGGGCTAGTGTTAGGACTGAGACATTGATTCCCATAATCCCTTCTGAAGTTCATGTCTTACCCTCGGTGCAGTACTTTTCCAAAATTCATATTTACGTAGGAATTGGTGCAGCTGTGCAGTTCACTGCAATACCCTGCAGTAATGTTCTCAACCTACACAGTTTGGCAAAAAGCTCAAAGGGACCAAGAAGGAGCCCAGCAAGCTCTCCGACTTTGAATAATAAGAAACATAATCTTTATTTTTATTGCACTCTTCACACGATGCACAAGCCCACACAAAGACATGGAGACAGAATGATGTGTGTACGCATCAAGACGTGCAGAGACGACAGCACTCCGTACAAACATTGACTTTAAACAACATGGAAGCAATGTTTACATCTTTATTCATCATAAACGGTTTCAGGGTTCATCAGTCAAACTATAAACACAGAAAATGAAAGCATTAAATTAAGGTTTGAGTTGTTTGGTTTTGTTTTTTTTAGATTAAACCAGCAATCTTGAGAAAAAACACAAAACAATCTCTTCACTGAGAATAAACTTAACACACAGTTTTATACGGTGAGGTATTGTAGTTGTGCTTGAATATGAAATGGGATCAATTTCTAGTAGCAAACACGTTTGCTGGTTTACAGGCGATCACAACAGTGCAAACTGAAACTCCTCCTGGAAAGTGATTCGTCCACTGGTTGCTTGTGGGGATAAATGAAAACACTACTGTTCCCGATTTATTTCATTTATGTGAGAAATATTTCTAATGGAAAAAAGAAAAACGAACAAACAAACAGCATTTATGCACGTCGCAATGCACACGTCTATATATTTGAACTTTAGAGTATCCATATTGGTTAATTGTGCACTGATGCCAGTTGATACTGCGCAGAGTAATCACACCCGTCATCGTTGTAAAAGTTCCTCGTGACAACCTGGCAAGTGTTCAGTAACATCACCCGCAGGTATACAAAAGAGCAGAGAGATGTCTGCGGTTTGCTTTCAAATTTTTATTTTTTTTAGATATATAATTGTGAATGACAATAGTAAGACAGCCTTACTTACAAGAGGAGGTAAAAGATAGTTTGTTCAAGACCAGCAACTTAATCACCAGAGATATTTGGACCAGTGGGGCTTTGATGAAAAATAATAAAAGAAGAAACATTTTCTTTTTCATCTTATCTCTCTCTTTTTATTTTATTTAAGGTAGTGCAGATAAACAATACAAAACAGTAAACAATTCCAAAGATGTGTGAAAATGAACAATACATTCTATATACAAAAGTAATACAAACAAGTGCTTCCTCAAATACTATTTACATAATGTGTACGTGCGTGTGTGTGTGTGTGTGTGTGTGTGTGAGCATGTGCATGCTTGTATATGAAATACTAAGTGTGACTTGGTTATGTTTATGGAGGAAACAGAGGAGAAAGGAAATAGTTTGTATAGTAACATAGAAAGGAGCAAAAGAGAAACAGGGAAATTATCCATTTTGTAGAAATTGAATGAGTTTGTTTTGGAATTGGGGTTCTATTGTCATCAATTCAGGGAGTGTTGACTGAGATTCCGTAATAATATAGTCAGACAGCAGATTTTTCTATTGATGTATACTGATATTATTTTTTGATTTCCAGTTTGTGAGTATGGTTTTCTTGGCGATGGTTAGGGCTACAAGCAGTACTTTAGCATGTGGTGAGTCGAGAGTGAGGGGGGTAGTGGGATGTGGCAGTCCAGGAGGGCAGAGAGGGGGTCTGTCACCTGCCTTCATCTTCATCTTATCTCTGAGTACCTGGCATAGTTTTTAAATGTTAAAAATCCTGCAACCGTACAATGCAGCACAGAGCTCAGTTCCAAACACAACAAATGCACTTTGTATAATTTGTGCCTTCAGAGTTGAAGTTGTGTTGTTTCCGGCTTACGACTTGCAGGCTGCCGATCCTTCAGGGAGGAACCTTCAGCTTCATCACACCCACCCTGGCCATCCTCGCTCTGCCAAAGTGGCAGTGCCCGGCGCCGACCGGCCCCGTGATGATGTCCGTACAGATGCAGAACGGCACCAGCACACTGCAGTCGGAAAACTCTGACGAGGTCTGGATGTCGCGGATCCGTGAGGTATGGAAGGGATCCACTGTCACGGTGAAAAAACACACACCGGTAGGATGCGAACTAAAATAAAAATCCATACACAAATATATTTCTCTGGTTTTGAAAATTCCCGCTCATATTCAAAAGATGTATTGACGCAGCTTACATGGCAGTATGCTCCATAAGGCTATCCACAGATCAACACATCTTTATGTCTTCATTCTGATTCTCAAACGCATTAAACCCAAAACACAACACCATTGGTGACGTGTTAACACCCTCAATTCATTTTTTTCTTCTCTTTGTAATTGATCTTTGCCTCCTAAAGCTGTTCCTAAAGACCATAATCCCCATCTGTGACTCGGCGTGTGAAACATTTCAGTGTCGCCTGCCTTTATTGATGACACCTGTTGCTTGCCAGCACACATGCCTTTTCTCTCCACTCACACAGTCACAGATGTTATCGAGTGACATTTACAGTCATAGCAGGTGCCGCCTTCCTATGGAGATTGATGAAGCTCTGCATACATGCATTACCATGCAGAAAATAATTTCACTTGATTCATGACTTTACAGTCATGATGAGAAGGTTGATGGGATTTGGTTTTGTGTTTGAAGACGAAGCCTCAGGTGGTCAATCACAAACGGATCTCTGACAGAGAAATTAAAAGCTATTTGGGTGTGTTGAACGAAGATTTTCTCCACATGTGCAGCACTGTTTTCATTCTTCCTGTGTTTGGACTTGCCCAACACGGTGATTGATCGCTCCTCTTCACCCTGGCTGACTTTCCTGGTCCGTCCGTGTCTCCAGGAACATCCGCAAAATAGCCTGCATTGTCATACTTCTCTGATATAAGTATTAATATGTTGACATTTCTCCACATGACAGCTGGTGTCTCATCTATTTAGTAAATCTATTGATCCTTTATTGGGCAAGTAACTATATCTGATCACTGCAAAACTAACAATGATTACACACTTGGTTTTTGTCCCTTTAACACCAGGATATGTCCAGGAGTGTTCCTTGACTAATATGCCAATAAATTTGAAACACTAATTAAAACAAAAAAATGTCTGAAGTTCGATGAAGAAAAGGAAACCGATTTGTAAAGTTTAGTTAAAGTCATAATGAAGACAAAATGTGACAAGAGTTCAGAATCAAAGTTTTAATTCGACCCATGTCTCCAACCATCAGCTTTTTCCAGTTTGGGAACAAAGACGAGGTAGAGAGCAAGTCCAACATGTCTGAAGTTAAAATAAACTTGATTTTAGTCGTAGTAAAAGGAATGCCTGAGCACTCAAACAATATAGGCCAATTTCCTTTATACTAGTTCTATTCTACATAGGAAGGAGTTCGACCCCAAATGGTTTCATACATCTGTCAATGAATGAGATGGTGATGACCTGAAAGAAATTTACCTGAAAGAGTTTGTAATAGGTTTTCTGGGTACAGTTTTCCAAGTGTAGGTCTGGATGTATTTGAAACGGTAAGAAAAGAGAGGGTAAACAATAATCGGCCTTAAATTGAAATCTTGGGAAATCGATAGAGGGTGCACAGAAATAAGTCAGCAATAAAAAAAAAAAAGATAAATGCAAAACAAGCCTAAAGACAAGATAATCTTTTTCCTTTTTTTGGGGGGTGGGGGGGGTGGATTTTCTCTCATCTGAAGTGGTGCAGTGGCATATGTGCTGGATTTCTCTGTTTTTCTTCACTTGCCCAGATCCAGGGAGCCATCCTGGTGTCATCTCTGCTGCAGATCGTCCTCGGTTTCTCCGGCTTGGTGGGCCTCGTCCTCAAATTCATTGGCCCCCTGGCTATCGCTCCGACCATCAACCTCATTGGCCTGTCGCTGTTCATTGAAGCTGGAAAGAAGTCCGGTGGTCACTGGGGAATTGCTGCTCTGTGAGTTGGATTTCTTTTGTCTTTTGTCTGTTGTCAGGAAATTGGAACGGGTCTCTCAAGACCGACAAAAGTGTCAAAACCCTCTTCTCACTCTTTTCAGCTTCATTCATCCTTAGGTTGTAGTGAGCGAGTGGGCTGTATAGCCTCAAGCTGTTGTTCTTAGTGGCTATATTGAGGGTACTTTTTCCCCCCTTCTTTTGTTCAGTCAACTTCAGTCAACATATCTGAACCATGTATTTTGTCTGGCCCCATTCTACTCTAAAACATCACACCCTGGTTATCACGCTGGTCTTAAGATAGTGAAAACAAGATAAACCATAGCCATTAAGGCTCTCAGTTTGTATTCAGAAACCGAAAATGGAAGCATACCCTGCACCAATATGCCACCATGATAGGAGGAAGAATTCGGTTTCCAAGGTGTTCCAATTGACGTCACAAATTTAAGCCTCAATGATCTCAATGTCTAAAGAAAGAGCACGGCGTCCCCCGGAGGGCATGAACCCAAAATCAGCACCGCTTGTTCACACTGCAGGACATAATGAAATCAAACAATGAGACAGGAGCCGGTGGGGAGTGCAGACAAGGCTGGAAACACCATCTTACCACACCAGCGGGCGAACACACACAGACGAGCCTCCCCCGCAGCCTCCACCCGGATCCAGCTTCCCACTGCACACCGACGAGTGAAGACCGTCACAGAGTGTCTTAGACACACAAATCAATGAGGAGGCGTGACCTTTAGACCCTTTCCAGGGTTGCTCAAGTCAGAACATTTTCAAAAATGTCCACTCGGGAGCTGTTTTCAAAAAGTTGCGTCTTCAGATGTGTAAACGAAAACCTGAAATAAAACCAGTTTTAAGTTTTCTGTTTTCACTTGCAAGGGTTGTTGTGTAAACAGATCCTTAATAAACAACAAATGAAAGACCAATCAGCTTTCAAGTTCACTGTGTTAGTAAATGAGCCGTTAGCTTTAGGGTGAAAATATAGGTTAACCAGACCAGACATTTCAGTGATGAACTTTATTGCCTCCATAGCACGGAGACATTATGTTCTCACTTTGTCCAGCTGTTTTGTCTCGTTCTTCAACATCCCCTCAGAGCCTTGCAGGAATGCTGTGCGTCTCGTCACACATGTTCAGTCTTGAACCAGAATCGGCTGATTTGATGTTGGTGGTCAAGGTCAAAGACCAAGCCCATTGTGACCTCGCAGAGTTTCATTTTGGTGATATAGCAGATGGGCTTTACTTACGTTTACTGCACTTTCATCACTTCAGTCACAGGATCAGTCCAGGACACATCCACACTGGGGTAGGGGGAGATGGGGATTGCGTCGACAACCCAGAGTTTCAAAGATGATTTGTTATATGAGGCATGACGCCTACCGGGGAAAAACTTCTTGGCTTGTCACACAAGATCAGTCTTACTAAAGGAGAAGCCAAGTTTGAACCTGGTTTCATTTAAAATGTGTTTATTTCAAGGTAATATCATATGCATTTCTGTTGAATAAGATTAGAGGCATACAATAAATGTTCTTCATTAGGCTTCCTTATCACTCCCATACGGCTAACTGGTAGAAGACGTTTAATGTCATGGCAGTCAGGATCAGGTTTTTGCCCTTTTCCAAATGATCTTTACCCATAACCAACTTTACCCATCCCTAGTCTAAGGCCATTGTTGTTTTCTTTGATACTGAGCTATTGTAGTGACACAATGAGATCAAGAGTGAAGGAAACATGTCGTAATTAAAAATCAATGACTGAAAATAACCGTGACAGATAAAAATCTACTTGTCCAAACAGAATATTACTTGTTTCCTAGAGTGTGTTCACAGTGCTGTATCACATTATATAGTGCAGCATAGTAAGATACAAACAAAGGGACAAATGATACTCCCTCTTCACTATTGTGAATTCACACAATAAGTCCTCTCCACTCAAGCCAACAAAATGTATTTGCCATGTATCTGCGCAGCCAATGCATTTAGTATTCATGTGCCTCTTTGCACCCAAATTATTTTCCTGTCAAAACAGTGACATCTGCTACAAATCCAATAAAACTTGTCATCTGCTCTGACTTTAAGTCATTCTTCCAGAAAATGTTCTCTCCTATTTTTTTTGCGCTCCTGCCCAACACCAGGAAATCTGTCTTCATTTACTGCTGCCATCTCCACATAATGCAGACTAAAGCCATTACATCCAGTAGTTCTTGTGGGTTTTAAAAGGTCCTGAGCATCCACCCCCTGGTGCCATATATGGACGGTAATCAGTCATAGCCGACTTAGCCTCAGTGGCCCATTCGCCCTCCCGCCCCACCTTACAGCAAAAGACATCCCACCACATATCAGAGTACAGTCACATACGTCTTATTGTGAGTCTGTGTGAGTCAGGCCAGCTTTGTCACGAGGCATGCTTAGTCATGAGAGAAATGAGGACTGATGAAACTGTGTGTGTGTGTGTGTGTGTGTGTGTGTGTGTGTGTGTGTGTGTGTGTGTGTGTGTGTGTGTGTGTGTGTGTGTGTGTGTGTGTGTGTGTGTGTGTGTGTGTGTGTGTGTGTGTGTGTGTGTGTGTGTGTGTGTGTGTGATGTGAAGGGGTATAGCATTTTTGAAATGTTCATCTATTTTCTCCAAAAAAACGCTGAGTCAGCATTTCTTTTATCCATGTCACAAAACTACTAGATTTAAACGTTTGCATTATAAGTTTATAATTTTTTTTTTTTAAATATACACATATCTAATGCAAGGTACTATCTAATACAATACAATGCAATTGTATGTAATATACGCAAAGATACGCTCACGGGGGAGAACAAATGGTGGCACATCAGGCAAAAAAGAAAGTAGAATCCAACCAAAAGAGAAAGTGTGTTTGAATTGAGCTACAAAGAATTTTGACTTGATTGAGGCATTGGAGGAAATTAGAGCTGAATGCATATTTTGTGATGAAAAACTGGCAAATGGTTTTAAAATGAAAACTGATGCAGCAGCATGAATAAACGAATGGGTTTGATTAGCATCTGCATTCCGCCGCTCATTCCTTTCCTCCTCTGGTTACTCGGGTGGTTTTGTATGTGTGACTCTGCATAATATTGACCAGCAGGCTTGCTTTGCTGTTTTGCAACAATGACCGATGATGGATTTAAAATGTTTTCATGACTCTACTGCCCTGTTTTAGCATAAGGAGTGTACGGCCATTCAACATGGGTTTTCCCAGACATATTTCCTCAAATTTTATTCCATGTAAAAAAACCAGTCATGATCATCAACTTGATTGGCTTCCGCCTTTACTTTTTTTTTTGTGTTGTCCTTTTTCATAATTTGTACTTTTCAGTGTTTCTCAGATAAACACAGGTTTCAAATTGTACATACATGTTTCAAATAGTTTGTAGCATAATTTAATGTTATTATGTACATAACGATACACGATCCCAACCTTTCTGCTGGAGATGTTACTTTAATATAACTAAAATAGACAACCTCATCCATCACATCACATGCTCTTCCTCCCAGTATCACATCACCATCTCCTGGGTCTTTTTTTTCTTTCTTCTTCTCCTCTCTGACCTATGGAAAACCTTATTAAGTGTTTAGATTGACTTTGCTGCTGCTGTGGTATGTCGAGAGGGATGGGCACTTCTCGCTACAGTCAAAATATTTGATTTGGAGTTGAGCGACTTGCTCGTATCCAGATCAAAATTGTAGCTGTGAGAAGGCAGGATATATTCAAATAAAATAAGCAAGGAATAAGATAATAAAGAAATGCCCCTTCACTTTGCAAAAGAGGCTTCACCAACATGCAGACGTTCCCATCCAAGTAATAACAAATGACGACAGAGTCGCTAACTGCAGCCCTGCATTGTTTTCACTCACAACATGAAACAGCAGTCAAAGGCAGAGGCCCAACGGAGTTGCGTACAACTCCCACTTACAAGCAACATTTTAAGTATCATGTGTTGCAGGCATGCATGCTGTGTACAATGACATGTTTTCACTCGTTCTGACTGTGATGTATGAAAGTGTGTGTAAGTAAAGTCTGAGCCTGGAGGGGAAGGAGAGTGACTGATTGATCCCGTCGTGTCCGATGTGTTTCCACAGCACCGTCTGCCTCATCCTCCTGTTCTCGCAGTATCTCAGCAAAGTCGACGTCCCAATGATCGCGTACAAGGACAAGAAGTGGAAGGTCTTCCAGTATCCACTCTTCAAACTCTTCTCTGTGAGTCAATCAAACCACACAGGTATCCTACGTATTGCTTCATCCTGCTTTTTCTTTAGCGTCCAAAGGAGGATAAAGAAGAAATGATGCAATGGTCCCCCCGTAAAAACACTTTATGACCATGTTGTCTTCTGTCAAAACTCACATCCATAATGGAACATGCTCTTTGAAAACCACATCTGGAATCAAGCAATATTCTTTCAGCCCCCTTTGACTTCAATTAACAATTTAAAGGCTTTGAAATGCAAATCATACACATCTGGGTTTTTTTTTTAACAATGTTCTTATCTCATTCTAACTTTCATCCTATATTGCATCAAAAGACTCACGCATAGGCTACTTTGAAGTGGCACAACCTGCATGAACCGAACGACTCATTTTAGTGGAGAAAGAAACAGTTTGGGGTTAAAATGAAGGTGTTCCTACCTGTGTTCTTTATGTGTGCATGTCAGCTTGAAAGAGGAAATAATACTTGAGGATCTGTGTACGTGATAAGCTCAGGTCGGGAACTCCACGAGCATTCCTGTTGAATCATGTGAAAATCACTGGAAACATGTGACAGCATTCAGCAGGAGATAAATGTTGTGTTTCAAGGGGCATTAAGTAGATATTGTAAGAAATCCACAACAAGGACTATTTTGAATTTGAACTCATCCAGTTTACGATGAAGAAGCCTGGCGATAAAGTCGCCCTACAGGGAGAATGGAGGAGTCAACACAACACGTTTAATAGAATGAAGCAATTCTTCATATTTTATGAGCTTATTGTCGCAAACACTCAAACACTAATAATCAAAACAATGGTGGATCATTTGCATTTACCTAGGGGCAAGGATATATAATTTTTTTTTTTTTAAAGCTTCAAACTCCCCGACAGCAAAATAAAAAAGTGAACATTGAATTTCTGTGTTAATGATCACAGGAAATTAAGTAAATTCCAGTGAGATGACAGACTGAGTGAGTCCACGTTTTCATCAGTGGAAACTGGGTGACGGGGTTTTAGGTAGCGAGCCGTCCAGCCGCTATTCGGACAGGCTATTTTAGGAAAAGACAGCCAAAAAAAAAAGTGGAGTGTTGCTCAAAGCCTTTAAAATATGTGCACAATGGATTGGTTATTAGATAACCAATTTTTGCCTAAAACCATACTGGGTGACGTAAAAAGGAGGCAATATGTTCTACTTTCACCAAAGGGAATTTAAATTTACAATTTACTTATAGATTGAATGCGTTAACTTAGTTTTGTTTACTTTGGGTTTTTTTTTTGTTTGTTTGTTTTTTTAACTTCCTTACTGGAGAAGCCTCATGTCCAGCATCTCTGGGCGCAGCACCGTGATGACAGAGCAGCATAATATGAGTGGAATAATATTAAGGCAGAAAGTTTCACTTTGAAAGTGACCGGACGGCCGATTGAGAAAGTGAAATTCATGAGCTTTATTTTTGAAGCCGAATTTTACGACCACAGTAGTAATCCTGCAGCAAAGCGGTACATTGTCATGTTGGCTGACCAGGAGCCAACTAACTGGTAAACCTGGAGGAAGGACTTGCAGGTAAAATATACATTTGTCCTCTTTCTCTCTTTCCCTGGCTCTCTATACTGTGTGTGTGTGTGTGTGTGTGTGTGTGTGTGTGTGTGTGTGTGTGTGTGTGTGTGTGTGTGTGTGTGTGTGTGTGTGTGTGTGTGTGTGTGTGTGTGTGTGTGTGTGTGTGTGTGTGTGTGTGTGGTGAAATGACCACAACAACACTTTCAGATATTAAGAACTTTAGCAACAGTGCCATCTACAAGACCTCCGTTACCAGTAGTATGTATAATTGAGTATAATGAATGCATACCATACATTGTGTGACGCAAACAGGTCATTTCCCACTAAACACAGTCCACATGAGATGGATCAGTGTGTTCTATATATAAGTATGTGTGTCTGTTGTCTTGTGTGAGTGTGTGTGGGGGGGCGGCTGGTGTTCCCTAACTGCCGGCTTCCAGCCAGGCTCATACTAGGCCATGCGGGTCTTCGACTCTGCTCTTTGGGCATTGGGTGGGATGGGGAGGGCCTGGGGGCCCTGCTGGCTCGGCTTGGCGGCTTAGGTCGGGGCCTGGGCTCTGCGCCCTTTATCCTTCTCTTGTGGGCCCGTCTTGCCTGGGGGGGTCTTCTCTGCATTCTCTGTCTGGTGCCTTCCGTGTTGGGGCGTGGCTCTCCGGGGTGGTTCGCCGGGGACTTCCCGCGTTTGGGGGGCCGGCAGGTGCCGGGGTGGCAGTGTCCGGGCCCGATGGCCTCGGGCCCCGAGGTGGCGCTACGAGCCCCCCCACAACAGTTCCAACCACACCCAGTAGACAAACCAGACACACACACACACACACACACACTTTTCCACTCCTCATCAATGAGATTTGCTGCTGAAGTTTCTTGTTTTCTGTCATTATTCATTCAATGATCAAAATCACGTTGTTTTGTTTTGCTTCCTTGTTCATTTATATTCCTGCTTGAAAGTCATGTTACTGTCTAGATAGAGCTGCTCAGGTTGGCTTAATCTTGAAAATCACATTACTGCCTAGATAGAGCTGGTCAGGCTGGTTTAATCTCACAACAGTTGGAAAATATTTTTATCAGTGTGGTGACTGTAAATAATATATGTAGCACTAACAAGGGTATTGTATGTTGACCCCCACCCATCCTCTACCCCCCCACTCTCTTTCTTTCTCTCTCTCCCCTCCATCTTCTCTCTCCTCTCTCTGTTTGAGCGTTACCCCCTGGCCGTGTACGGCCGCCATGCCAACTTCTAAAAAAGGCAGCAACATGACTCTTCGTCTCTTCCTGTTGCAAGAGCAAAAGCTGTTCTGACATCAGAAGGCTCTCAATCATACATTGTTTGCCCAAGCTGCCCAACAGGACAAGGGCAAAAAAAAAAAAAAAAATGTTCTGCCAAAATATGAAGAGGAGGAGAGAGTTAGGTCAGAAAACAGCAGCAGCAGAGACATTTGGACCAGCAGAGTTTAACTGCTCAGTGGATTCAGGAGGATTTTATTCTGTGCTACATGCTAAAGAGTATCGGGACACACGCATGCTAAACATGATCCAAGTATGACTGATAGACTCACGAACAGCGAGCTGGAGCTCATGAGATGTGCAGCACACAGTCAGCTCCGCTCCTCGGTGTACGGTACAGTACGCATCCAGCTGGTGAGTAGGTTGATGCCACACATTGAATCTGCACTACCTGCCAGGGAGTTTTAACTGCTGAATTTCATGAAAGAAAATATGTCTTGATGATAATTTTATTTAGCATCACAGTGACTGAAGGGAACAGATTGTTGTCTCAGACAGCAGAGGATCTGATTCCTGTTGAAGACATGATTAATGATGGTAAATGAGTAAAGAAAAACTTGGCAATGAAAATTAGCAGTCAAAATGCTTCTCTGTGTTGGCAATGTGAATCTCAAATTATATCGGCTCGAAATGGGCACTGTGGCTGAAGAACTTTCTGTGGGTGAACAACACTCCGCCCACTTTCAAGTCTCCATGCGTCCATGTTTTGTGTTAAACATTGTGGCGCAGTGTTTTTAATCTGGTCTATAATATTGTTTTACCATCTGATTGTTTTTATTGCCTTAACTTTTTTTTTATTGATTTTATTGTTTTAATGTTTTTATGTTGCCTCTTATATTTTTATTTCAATGTATAGCACTTTGTCTCAACTTTATTTATAAAGCGCTTTAAGCAGCCATAGCTGAGTTGAGTTGAGTTGAGTTATAAAACTACCATAAAACATGACAAACAGTGCTGCTACCAGGATATTAAAGTTGAACATGAAAAGTGAGCTGGATGATGATCCGACAAAGCATCATGTTGACTCATTTTGTTTTAATTTTGACCTGAGGGAACGATATAGAAAGTGGACTGTACGAAGCCCCAGAGTGGCCCAAGAGGAAAAATAATAATAATGGGTGGGAACGAGATAATATGTCGTTGCCTAAAATTAACAAAGCCAGATAATTTAATCTGTGGCCACGGGATTTTCTAATTGTGGCCACGGAGGGACAGTGCATGAGGCTGCGATGCTCCACTATGAGACGTACTTCTTTATAATGAAGCAATACTTTTGGTTCATCAAACTACATACTACTGTAATTAAAAACGTAGGTTGCCATGGAAATGGCTGTAGAGCTGAGTTCTATCATTCTACACCTCCAGTCCTCCTGATGTTGAAGCATTTGATTCAGACACGTCCAGAAATAAAGTGAAAGGAACAGAAATTCACTATGTAATGCCCAAATGTTGAAAAATAGGCCCCAGCCTCATTTATTTATGGTAAAGAGGAGAGACATGATTCATAGCTGCTGGGAATTAGATCCTCTCTTCCAAGGAGAGTTTAACACGTCTGTATTTCACATGCTTTAGATAGAAAACACCAATATCTCACGTGGACCAAATCATTTGATCTCAAAGCTCCATAACAGCAAATATGACGGGATAATATGAGCGAACGAGATGTCTGGAGTTCATTTGAGGTTACTAATCATCTAATTTCCACGCATATATCACGTGGTGAAGAAGAAGCATTAGAATTTTGTGTGTGTGTGTATGTGTTTTTTTTTCTCCACGCATATATGTATATATATACATATATATATATTTTTTTTTTTTTGTGGGGGGGGGAATTCTATTTAACCACATGGTTAAAGTTAACCCAGTTTTGAACAACCAGGCCCTGGTGTTTTTTGTCATTGATGTGATTTCTACTTTTAATCACACACTGTCAGAGGTTAGTCTCCATCAACCAATACATATGTGTGTTCAGCCCCCAGTCAAAAATTAATTCTAATTTGCTTCATGACACATAAATTTGTATCTTCTACTGTCTGGACATGACTTTTTGGTGGATCTCGAATCATTTGTCTTCAGCGGCTCCTGCTGGACAAGCTGTCAGGGTCACATCAAAGCACAAGTTGAGGAATTACACTCATCACACAGTGCTGACAGGGTTTGTGCCCTCAAGGTACACTATGACTGTTCTTCTGCGTTCAACACACACATTCCTGTGCAGAAACATTCAAATCCAGATTCACGCCCTCGTGCCTGCGGTGTATCGAACTGCATGCATAATTGGATGGAAGAGAATGGGAGCTTCCTTCAGTGAAGGGGGCTTGATGGTGGAACACTAAAGAAAGACGACCAGTGGAGTCAACATCTGACAATGACAATGATCTTGAGATTTTAAGTAAATCCCCTGTATGAAGACAGAGACAAAGAAAACGATCCAGCATAGGTTGTGTGCTGCTGACATGTTAATGACACGCTCAGGCTCAAGCCCAGGCTTCAGGCTAAATTGGCGTGACGTATGAGCAACACAGAGTATTGACAGGTCTGTCTGGTGATGTGGCTGCTGGTCAATGTAAAGTCTCTTCAAGCGTATTTATGCAGATTTGGTATGTGAAGGTCCAGAAATCCTTCAGCAAATGTGACTTTTGTTACAGTGCGTTTTAAGGCCGATTCATACTCCAGACCAACATCACACAAATGTTTTCTTTCATTACTGAAACAGTTCAGCGAAATGTATTTCTGAAAACGTTTGAAGTGACAAATGAGCTGTGCAACTGAAACGTTAAAGTGCTGCCACCCAGATGCCTGGCTTTGGTGAGGCAGCGTCTTTCCTTCTTCAATATTAGGCTAATGATAAGCTTTGATTTCAGATTAAGGTGGACAGAACTGTTTTTTTTTATTTATTTTTTTTTGTAAACGAGATAATCTCATCTTAATCAAAGCTGGTGGCTGTCAGGCAATGTTGGCGTATGAAGAGTCTTTGATTTAGATGTCTATCTGATGTTGATGCCCTACTCCAGGCGTTATTCGGGATGTGCGGTGGCTGGCTGATCTGCTTCTTGCTGACCATCTTTGACGTCCTGCCCTCCAAATCCGATGCGTACGGCTTCTCGGCCAGGACCGACATCAGCCTGGATGCCGTGAGAAACGCCCCCTGGTTCCACGTGCCGTACCCGGGTAAGTGCACCGGCACCATGCCTTCAATCTGCAGCTGGCTTTAAACAAGACATTTGTGAGTTAGAACTTTCCATGAAACTTTTTCCTGGTTTGCTTTCGTTCAACTAAGTGCACACTCAGAACTCATGCGTGTTTAATTGGTGGCCATGAATAAGGTCAACGATTTGCATGTTTTCTGTGTAGAATGATGATGTGTCCCTGCCAAAAGCACAAATGAGAGCCACATGCGTCGACATAAAGCAGCTGAGTGCACATTCATTTTTTTTTTTTACTTCTCTATATTGTACCCTGTGAAAGAAAATCCTCTCTGAGAATACGGACTGGGAGTCATGCCACTCTGGATGACCTCTCAACTATAGCCGGTAGAATCTGTACCTTTCTTCAGAAAGCTCTTCAAAACTCACATTTACAGACTTGAGTATGTAGAGGCAGAGCGTGTTCAGACAGTTGCACTTCCCCTCGTTTCACATTATAGAAGGTGTCAAAAACAGCTATTCGTGATCAAGGTTGCAGGCATATGCACCACACCACTGTGGAGCTGGACTATTAAGATTTTATTATTTGTGCAAATGCTGCTAGTTTTATTTATGATGTGGATAATGGATGGGGGAACAAACTGTTTTAAAAATCAATCAACATGGTGGTCCTTTTGAGAGCGTTTATTATTGTAACTGTGCTAATGTTGCTTGTTCTTTCCACTTCATGTAGTTTGAAAGTGAGGCGCTGTCATTTTTGGCACAACGGCCCCTCATTATCGCGTCATGTTTGCTGTTTATGCACACTTGAGTGTACAGGCCACATTTTACAACATGCGCAGGTGCGGCAATGGCACCGTCATAAGCTCAGCGTTCAATCCATCCACTATTGTTGCATAAGAGCATTTTCCTTCAGTCCTTAATACTCTAGTCACTACAATGTATGCAGCTTGTCGTCCACTTTCCTCTTTGACAGCCATCCAACAAGAAAACAGACAGGCCATTCTGTCGTTCAGTCGAGGTTTGCACAAGTTCTCTTTTGGTAATTTGTCAAAATGTTCTGCTGTGAATAACTACCAGCTGCCACTTTACTCCCACCTTATCAGCAGAGTTTCTTCCGTCAACAACCAAATGATGGATGTGTTCCGGATGGGCAAAAAACAGTGTATCAGTAGTGGTTTCTTCATTGGCTACACGGTGTACAGGACAAACAGCTGGTCTATATAAAATACTGATCTTTGAAACTTTTGTTTTAAAAAAACAACTGTGGTCTCCACCTTGGAGCAGTGACAGGCTCATGCCTGCGTCAGTGGACTGTGAATCCATTTTCACTTTGTGCAAAGTATAGAACACACGTCTGTCAGCAAGCTGTGGCGGTTTGGAGTTCAGAGGGCTTTCATGCAAGGTCAGTTTAATGAGTGTTCCCATTTAGAAAACGAATGGCTAAATCTGCCTCATGCATTTTGGGATATTCGCACACAACAAGCTGTTTGTACGATGAAGGAGATGTGTGACTCTTAAATGAACCCAAGCTTCTTGCAGGCATGTTGTGCAAAACAGTAAATGCTGAAACTCTGGCGAAGGAGACTGATGAATGGTTCTGCACAAGAAATATTATTATTCGTTTAAATCAAGCCTTTGCAAAGACTTGGAGCTCCCGCCGGTCCCTCACAGTGGACTTTAGCCAGGGCTATTTATGATTACTTAAAGCTGGTTTAGTGTTAGTCCTTTATCAAACTTTGTCTTTATTGCTAAACGCTGAGCAAACAAAGAAATGTAGACTAATCATCAAGAGATTAGAAAGAAAGAAAAACCCAGTGGCAGAAAAACAGCACTGCCTTGTGGAGAATCAGTGGAAATAATGTCAGAATTACACAGTCGAGCAGGGGTGTCAAACCGGCCCACAAGATGCTCCAATCCAGCCAAACCACCAAAGAAATTGTAGAAATTTCAAAGAATGCACTGATTTTTCAACAAATATTTTCATATAGAGGACACAACACAACAAAACACTCATACAGATATCAGAAAGCAGTGGTGTCGACGTTTTACTGGGTTTTTTTTTTTTTTTTTTTTTGCATCACAAGATAGCAATAAAATTGGAGTACATTTCTGTAGTAATTGTTTGGTTTTGGCAAAAATATAGACATTTTCATCAAGTATACTCTGTGTCAGAACAAAGCAAAGCTTCATAGTTTGTGTTTCAAGGATATTGTGGCAGTATTTTACTGGTCTGGCCCACTCCAGATGCAATTGAGAGGTGAACTGAACTGTGTTTGACACCACTGCTGTAGAGTGAGGGACAATTTCAAACTGAGAAATAACATAAGAATGCCCATTTTGACTTTCGCACACAATCCAACTTTATTGTCTGTCCATGCGAATGCCCATTTACTCACCATCGTTAATGCTCAGTGTATTGTTTTTTGCATGTGTGTGTGGTTTCATTACAAAATGAGCACCATGGATAACATTTTCAAAAGATTGCCGTGTAAGAGGAAAACTTTTCAGAAATGAAAAAGCCCTTTCACCCCTTCCCTGATTCAGTTGCTTTGAGATGCTTCCTACCTGGACAAAGAATCACTTCACTTTAAATCTCAAGACTGTATTTTAGGTGTTCGCAGCAGTGCCTGTAGGACTGAGATAGATGCTCACAATGATTGTTGTTTTAGCAAATAGAGGTGTGTCCAAACCTGCCGACCAGAGGGATTAACTGCTGTTGCTGATTTATGTAGCAGTGATTATGAGACTTCCGTCCAAGCAGTGGACATAGCACATCACTGAATCCCTTATTGCTGGTGATGCATCATCTGCACCAACGTGACTCTGATGAATCGGTAGAAACATTCAACAATATTGTGCAAATAGAAGACAGGGTTTTGTGAAACTGTATCTTGCACCAGGAGGCATCATTAACATGACGCAGTGTCTCTATTTCTTTGTAAATTTCAACTGTCAACAAAGAAAAACATGCAGTCTTCTAAAAATTTGTATTCATCAATTGTTTTGCTTTCATGTGACTAATCCAGGGCCCTGGACAAAAGAGAGAAATTACCTCCCAAACAGATACAACATAAGATCTGACAGCCAAGTAGATCTCAGGTGTGGAGTGTCAGAGACAAGGCGAAGATCAACGGGGCGGCCACACGTTCTGCTCTTTCTCTCAAACACGACGAGACAATTTGTCTTTGACGGATGACCTTGAGCACCCAGGGTCTTTCTCGGGTGAAATGCCTGTGTGTTGTGAACCAAATCAAGTAGAAAGCCACTTCATTTCACGCATTAAAAAAAAAAAAAAGACACGTTTGGGTTTTTTTCCCATCTGGGATCACTTGTTGGCGATGTGAAGAAACACCACATTTCATCATGTCTGCTCTCCAGCACCTGCAGTTCAAGGTATTGGTATCTTGCAAAATGCCAGAAAAGAAAATCTCAGCTTGACATGTGGACCGGTCCAGATGTTTGACGGAGGAAAAGGCTGTTGTTTACACTTGTAAACAACTCCTTCTTGAATCATTCAATAGGTGGTCGTCGGGGAACATCTATAATGTAGAAAACAAATTCCGTAGACCTGTTGGGTCAACTGGTAGGCGTCTGCTAGCACTGCAGTCACAACAAGCTGGAAGCCCTGAGTTACTGTGCCACTTGGAGCCGGACGAAGCTTTAAGTCTTAAGCCTTTAAGAAACTAAAGTATGCTTGCTCTGCGCCCACAGGTCAGTGGGGTCTTCCCACGGTGAGTCTCTCCTCAGTGCTGGGCATGGTGGCGGGAGTCCTGGCGTCCACCATGGAATCCATCGGTGACTACTACGCCTGTGCTCGGTTGTCCGGCGCCCCTCCGCCCCCCACCCACGCCATCAACCGAGGCATCGCCGTGGAGGGCATCGGCTGCATCCTGGCCGCGTTGTGGGGGACGGGGAATGGCACCACCTCCTACAGTCAAAACATTGCTGCACTCGGCATCACAAAGGTACAGCAAGACTTTCTGAAGGTGGCAGACCCAACTGCTGCTTTCGCCACCGCCACATGAAAAACATACAGGGAAGCTGATTAAATCAAATATGCCAACCGTTTTACACAATAGGGAAGCAGTGAATGACTTAATAACAGTTTGATTTTCAACTTAATGAGATATGAACTCCTTCAAAACCTGACATTAAAATACTGGAGTGTGAAGTGAAGAGAGTTCTGAAAAGTGGACCCTCACTTATGTTACACTGCGTCTTATAATATACATACACTCTTTAAGTGCAGAGCTAATCTGTGTGTTGTTGTAACGCGAACCCGTACTCGAAGATGCTTTAAATCATGGGTGTAGCCTGGGACAAAACTGGCACCCTGCCACCAAACCGCAAAAGCCTCATTTACACAAAAATGTTTTGAAAGTTTGTGTTTTCACCTCCGCGTTTTGAAGATGAAGACCATTTACATAGAAATGGCAGAAACCCAGAAAATAATGTATTCCGCATGTGAGACTATGAATTGTTATTTTTGGATTGAAAGCATGCACACATGCATGCACAGAACAATACGCTATACACATTAACAATGGCGAGTACACAGATATGTGTATGGACAGATTACTATTACGGTGACTGTTAACTATAAAGCTACCAAGTTCCAGGAGAATATATGAACTGATCGTCATGATACTCTTGAGGAAACGTTGTTGTTATTGTCCTACTCGTGCATGTGCTATTTAACCACAGCCGTGGTCTGCATGTTCACTAGCACTGTTTGCGCCATCGATTCGGGACCAAGCCTGAGCAGTTTCGAAAAGTTGTGTTTTCAGTTGCTTTGACCATCGTTTTAGTGTAGAGAGAACCCCACAATGCAACAAAAGTGTTGCGTAAACGGGCCCTAAAACACAACTCAAACATTACACATTTTGGTCTTTCCTAATCTGTAACCCATTAGAGGGCACTAACTTGGAATTGTTATAGGACGTTATTACAAATATTCACAAATTACAATTTGTGTTATTTCTCAAATCCTAAATCTTAAAATAACCTACTTTGTCATTTTTATAGAAAAATTATCCTTCTGAAAATGTAGAACTGACCAAAATTCCATATCCTACATTTTTTTGGGAGACTCAAATTAATATGTTCACATATCATTTAATGTCTTCATTACCTTTTTAAAACTGAGCGAATTGACACCTTTCATTAAATGTGTCTATCCAGGGCCCTGACATAATGTGTTACTTTCATAAGAGAATTCATAATAAAAAATCTGCATGAACTTAAGATTTGATTTGAAAAGAAAGGAATATACTGTGACATGTATTGTGTTGTTGCGCAGGAATATATGAATGCGCTGTGATTCACTTGCTTGGAAGAGTAGATAGATAGAAGAGTAGCTCTGTTGATCAAATGTGGACAAAATGTATATTTCATGAAGTGTGACACTGTGGAATGATATTTATAGATTTACAGAATATTTATTCTGTCACATGTGAAGTAATTAAATCACCTGCCCCAACAAAAGGGTTTATTGGAAACACTTTTACAGGTACATATTTTATAGGGAGGCACTGATGCCCCACGGTGTACTCATAGCTCGAAAAAGCTCCACAATACAACCCAGCGAGAACTACGTGACATCATGCATCAGCAATGTCGTCTGCAGGTACGCAAGAGAGCTTGAGCAAAGTAATCAGTTTTATTAATGACAATGACAAACACAAGACAGAACGTAAACTCTAATCTTCCGGAATCTCAATAGGAGACGAAGGTTAGTTCATACAGCACCAGCAACTTTACCACCACCATCGGGCTAACCAGCAGTAAGCCCGATGTTACTCTAGCTAGATTTTGTTGGACCGCAGCGGTGACACAGAGGCTGTGCCTCAGTGGTTTGCGGCAACGAATATTCTTCACATATCAATTATAGAGTAAAAATGAGAATTCTTTTACGCTGCGATTTGGTCTCCCTCACCTCCTAAATGCTTGGTTTCTTACACCAGAATAGCTTTTCCCGACAAGTTATTATGAGCAACATTGGTTCATGCGCTCTCAGATTTTGGCCACATTTTGGTTTGGGCTATTGAATTCATGCCACATCGCTGAGCGATTTGAGCCATTTGAGATCAGAGTGAGCAGAGGTTTACAACTTCCTGGTATTTTGCTGTGGCAGAATCCCCGCTGCTGCCTTTAGGGCCACTCCATCACGACAAAAAACACAAATGGATCGTTTGTGTGCTCGACACCTGCATAAGCCTGTTGAGAGGCATGCCAGAGTCAGCTCACATCCAGGACAGAGTCTGTTCTTGGTTCTGCTCAAAAAATTTAAACAATTGTAAATCATTAAAAGAATATCCCCTGATAGGTAATAATTATTCCGTGGCGATGCCACACTCGCTGCATGCACTCCAAGTGAGAGTTCAGTTGTGTGAGCTGCTTGGTCTTGTATTACCTGCACATTTGACGCTCGCAGTTGTGTACACCCAGGTGCTAAATGCCATGTGGAATGCAAAAACAATGTTAGCTGATCAGGAATTAATGTCCGTCTGGCTGTGAGCTTTGTCAGCTAGGGGCCGCTTCAGGTGTTAATGAGTTTACGTCCAAAGTGTAAAATCTTGGCCTAATCCGTCTACCATAGGATAGATTTAAACATGAGGTCAAATTAGGGTTGCCAACTTCCTGAAAAAGAAATAAAGGCCATCTACGAGCAGGGCTGGCTGACCCGGATTCCTTCACTCTTCCTGGAATGGTGAATTTGTTTTCGCACTGTGTGAAACGGTGACTGAGTCATAAATGACTAGGTCATTCAAAGTGGTAAATGAAAGGACAATTTGTTTTGAATACATTTATAATTTTGTATTGTAGTATTTTATCTAATAAAGTTTACTTTATTTATTATTTGTTTCTCCATCCATATATTAAGTATATGGCTATATACTGTTTGAATTTGTATAAAAGATATTTGCATATTGCAGTGTATACTGGAAAGTAAGTTTATGATTATATATTTATTTGTATATATTATTAATCAACTGCATTTATTTCTTACTTACAATAATATTGTAAATGTTGTGCTGCAATGCACCATGGGAGTTTGGGTTAGAGGGGCTTTCAATGCCATTTTTGGGGGTTTAACTGGGAGTCTCGTTAGTGATTGTGTTGTGTTGTATTTTTGTTGCTTACTTCGTCTCGTTACTAAGTTAGTTGGTCTTAGTTTAGTTTAGTGTAAAAATTGTAAGTTTGAAACCAGGAGTGAAGAAGGTTATGTGTTTCATATCACCTAACCATGGTGTCAAAGGCTGTGTGTTTAATGAATTTATTGCTTATTCTATCTGACGACATGTTATATAATCCATGAAACAGTCACACATGCTGCCAAGGATGCATGTTCAGTTTAGTTAACTACTTCAGTCTGACCAATGATTCAAAACCATACCCTTTACTGAGTACGTTGCTTGCTCATATATCCCGGGTGGGGTGAAATTACCATAAGTTTATTATGTAAAGAGCCCTGTAAGTCATGAAATCCATTGCCATTTTACAGACTTTATTTAATTGACAAGTGTGGTTTATCAAGGGACCCAAGTCAAATGCTCATACAGTACTATAACTTCTGGGACTTGTAGCTGTGATTTTTGATGCAGATACAGGAAGCTATTTCAGTGGACCCCCATTAATGTGGAGACAGATCGGAAACTGATCCAAGAATAGTAACCACAACCTTATAGTTCAGGAATGAAAGTACCAATGTGTGCTAAGATATTTTTTCTTACTTTTATTGGGCTGGAAATTGCACATTTGCCATTTTAGTTTAGAAAGTTTGCATGACCACAATCATTATTAAATCAGAAAACATGAGGTACCTTGAACAGTATTTCAGTGGGCGGAGATGTTCTACAGCCATATAGCAAGCAAGTTCAGACGTGACTTTTGAGGACTGCTTCTTGGTGTGTGGTGCTCTGGATGTGAAGCCTATAATTTACAGTTCATGGATTGACTGTTCCATTGTTGTAGGATGAATGCCTCATTGTCTGAATTCTTGACAAAAGGGATCATTACAATGATGGTTTTAAGTAACAGGACTGGTTTGATGACAAAGCCTCGGTGATAGGTGACCTGATTTAAAGCTTTGTCTTTTTTGACCCACAGATTTCGTTTTCATCAAATCAGATTCAGTGGAACTGATTTCTAAATCGTCACGGTGATTGAATGGGTTTTTGGTTATGTGTATGATAGGGGCACAAGAGGTCACTTTAACATTGTTGGTGACACTCTTTTGTCTTTTAAACTAGCTGTGATCAAGCCCGGGTTGCAGATCCTTGGGCCCAGCTGAAAATACAGATAAGGCAAAGTACACTCAACATGGTCATCCATCTCAGACGTAAAGTTTTTCTTGATTAATAAGATGCTACATTCCATTCACTGCACACAGCCACCAACAGTCCTCTCAATAACAGGACTCTGGTGTCAAAACATTGAACACTAGTCATGGCTTGCATACAGATTCCAAAACACTTGCACTCTTTTTGCAAAACAGCGAACACGTTTCTTTGCTCATCTGAACACACTTCATAGTACACTTAATGATACACATTTTTCAAAAAGTGGAACACTGAAAGACAGAATTCGGACACTGTTCCAACACAGCGGTCACAATTAAAACACAATGGGTGAAAGGTGAAAACACTTTTTCCAATGAACTGCACACTATAAAACCTGCTGGGAAACTGCATTCGCTGTTCAGAATGGATGTCAGAGGAGGAAGAGGACGTGGATGACCAAGACCATGACCAGAACCAGGACCTTTCCATGCACCTGGTCCAGAACCTGACCCAGACAAAGACCAAGGCAAAGAAATACAATACAGATGAAATCCATGCATTGTAAGCTGTCAGTGATAACATGCTGATCATTGAATGACAATGAAAGAAGCAGGACAAAGAGCGACACCCAACCTGAGCAGATACACAGCGGGATCTGATTCTCTGCCGCCATATTCTCCATTTCTGACTCCTACAGAGGAATTCTGCTCTACATGGAGGTGGAAGGTCATATATTATATATAAGCCATATATTCGAAAAATAATTTCAATCATGGTCTTGGCATGTGATGACGTTTCTGTTGATGCATGTCAGAGCTTGATCAGACATAGCTTGTAAAGGTGATGAGTTCCTGTGGCCTGGCCAGGCTGAAGGAATTGATGCAGATGTGGTGTAAATATTTGCATTTTGTACTGTGGACAATACAGTGCTGTGTTTTTTTGTCCAACATTATTTGTATTTGTAATGCAGTCAGGCACTGCAATGGCCCCCTCTGATTCAATTATAAGATGCATTTGTGTTTAAGCTGTCATTTTTTAGGACTGTATAATTTTTCTATACTTCAGGTGAAAACAGTGAGAGAAGAGTGTTTTGTATTTAGCAGTGCAGAATAACTATTTACTACAGCCGTAGTGTGCATTTTTCAAAAAGTTGCATTTTCCCACATTTTCACAGCTCCCAGCGACATCGTCAAGTAAGCAGATACCCAAAACGCAACACAAGCTTGATGTCGGAAAAATAATCCTGATGAGACATTGCAAGAAATCCATGCTGTTTTAGAGGCAATATGGAGGCCGTGCTTTGAGGAAAGTCAACTCATTGCATTGCTATCTTTTTTAAATGTCATTGTACAACTGTGAAGTTTAATGATCATAAACATTTCTCGCTTATTTTCTGCAGAATCCCCGCCCCCCCAATTTTTTTTTATAGTTTATTGTTCTCACAAAATGTCTGATGGAATGCACACCACCTGGTTTTAGGTGGTCACATCTCAACCCCTACATTTAACTGCTAGTTTCAGTCTTCGCTATTTGCCATAATAACCAACATGAAGGCACCATTTAGTGTCACATTTCAGACATACATTTGTCTCGCAAAAAGATTGGCAGCTATGGTAGATCTAATCATCACTTTCTGGCGAAACAAGAAAACAAATTCATGTCAAGTAGAATTCATGAAATGCCTTGTGTCGACAGGCAGCCTATCCGGCCTTTACAAGCTTAAAACCTTTTTTATTTGTTTTCTTGGCTCATTGTCTTTTCACTTATGTAAAATATGTTGCTGCCACGCTGTGAACAATGTATGTGCTCTTTTAATGCTAGGTCGGGAGCCGGCTGGTCCTCCAGACGACTGGAATTCTGATGATTGTCTTGGGGATCTTTGGGAAGTTCGGAGCAGTTTTTATCACCATCCCAGACCCTGTAATAGGAGGCATGTTCCTTGTTATGTTTGGGATGATTGCAGCAGTGGGGATATCCAACCTCCAGGTAAATAGATTTCACTTCTATCATCTATCACATTTTATTAGGTGAAATTTCTTTCTCATTCAAAGCACCTATTCGGGTCCTTACTGAATATTGTCGGCTCCTGCGGCATTGCCCCGTCGCTGATCCTGTAAAAAACAAGTACTCAAGCAACTTACAAGCAACCATGGACAGTTACAGTGCCATTTATGAAAACTTTATTGGAGTAGTATCTTTCCTCTGTAAAATACGGGTCACTGAAATACTGTCATAAAACCATTTCATCCAAAAAAGTAAAGCTCTTTTTCTGCACCCGTTTTGTAGTCGCTTCATAATATGGGAAACACTGAGTCGGACAATTTAAGCTGAGTAAAAAAACTCTTAATAGAAATCAAGAGGAGAATTTGTGTAAAGTGGTGCAATGTGTAGAATATGTAATGTAAAATATATTTAAATACCATGATTTCATCTTGAGTACACGTCTCGAAAACATTTAACGTCCACTGATTGAAGCCCACGTCGACCAGCTCAATGTGAGCGATGCAATGAGCTTTAAGTGGGCGGCGATGCCTGGAACCGGTCCAATCGACAAGCGAGCACGTGAACCTGGGTCAAATGTAATCTTCTTTCCTGGCACAAGACATCTGAATGTGATAAAAGCAGGAGTACCAGGGAAGGTCCTTATCACTGTTGGACATTAAAACCACCCACAAAACTGTGCTGACAAGATAGCCATTAGAATACAGAGTTTTCAGATGTATCATAGTTGAAATGCATAAAGACACCGTTCAAATCAAAAATTCATTTTCGATACGTGGATGAACTCCACACGTTTAAAGTAGGCTTCAACAAGTCAGGCTGTGTCCACTAAAGCAGCCAGACTCTTTTCAACAAGGGCCTCATTGGATAATGAAGGCTCGAAGCCGTCGCTTTTTTATCTCAGAAATAATTGTCAACACAGATTTTTTAAGGCACTTTTGGACTTGGACTTTGGACTTTCTTTATTGTCATTGCAGTACATCACACAGTGAGGAACTGGCAACGAAATGTCGCTGCTTAGCAACCGGTAAAAAAAGGCATTAAAAAAATGTATTTAAATATATTTAAAAAAAGTAGTGCAAACAGTCAAACAGTTAAAATAAGGTGCATATGAATGATAAATAAAAGAGCAGGATGAGAAATGGGATGGACTAAAATTGAATAATTGCACAGTGTGATGTTGCACAGTATGATGTTATAATGTTATTTGGTATTTAGAAGCCTGATGGAAAAGGGGAAAGAAGTTTTTACAGAGAAAAAAACACTTTTTCACACAATGCAAAGGAAAAACTAAATTTTAAAAGGAAGACACCAACAGAACCGGATATGAAGACTTTCTGTCGGGTCATGCTTCAAGAAGGGGGCGGCACAAGCAAAACTCAACAGATTACATTAACAAGGTCATACATTTGCTTGCTTATCCAATGAAGTGTTCAATTTGCAACAAGCACTCTCCTCAAATATGTTGTGCTTTTTTTCACGACAGTCTTTTATGAGTTGACCTAATCTCATATATTAAGGTCTTTGTTGCCTTTTCAGCTTTCCCTATAACTGAGTTTTGATGGTAAATAGCTCACAGTTTCTTCAATTTCCCAGCTTGAAGGTCAAAGTCACAGTCACAAATCTCAGTGTCAGGAATAATGAGCCCAGTTTGAAAAGTTTCAATGTATCATTGCTAAATGTGAAAGTTACCATTTAACTTAATGTGATTGAAAAGACAGTCAATTCTTCATTATCTTGCTTATTTCTGATGTTTCTAAAGACAGGTAGAGATCCAAAGTTACCTCAGATAGACAAAAAGCATATGATATTCGAAATTAAATGTATAACACCCCCCCTTCTGCCATTACAGACACAACAGTCCCAAAACTGCAATTTACCAAAATTCCTAAGCATGCACTTAATGATCAGGAGTAAAAAGCAAACGTGTCCAAAGGAAACAGCTCCGATGAAGAACTAAACCCTTCCCTATAATGTTGCACAGCAATGAATCATTTGTATAGAAAGTCTCGCCTCCTAAAGGGTTTCCTCTGTCAGCCTTTGTACAAAGATGAAATGCTATACTGTACTCACTCCTATATTCTCTCACAACTATTCTGTTTTCATTGAGAAACGACAGCTCCCAGGAGTCCGAGTCAAAGGTTTCAAAAAGTGAAGTGTAATGTACAGAGTATACAAAGTGAGTGCTGCAACAAAGTGCTCAGAACGTGGGCAGAAACCTCCAGTATTGTGTTTCACTTTGTCACAACACTTAATGGGAAAACACATGGAAGCTGATGGGACAGTTACTAAAAGTGGAGCAGGACTTAGTGTGAGTATCGATCCCCCCATGAGAGGAAAGAACCTCGCTGGGGAAAAGTATTCAGCCTCTTGGTGGCTATTTATGGGCCGGGTTGACCCCTGCTATGTCGTGGCAACAAAAATGGGAATTAGATAGCAAAATAGGATTTGAGTCCTTTTTTCGATTTTCCAATTGACTCGCACATAATCACATTTTAGCGAAATTCCAAAACAGAAATGTCATCCAGCTGAAGACAGGACAACAACCTAATGGGATTCATCAGTGTCACGGAACTGAACCGCTCTGAACGGTTTCACAGATCAGATCTCCTCTCCTCTCCTCTCCTCTCCTCTCCTCTCCTCTCCTCTCCTCTCCTCTCCTCTCCTCTCCTTCCAGTACGTTGATCTGAACTCCTCCAGGAACCTCCTCATCCTCGGCTTCTCCACCTTCAGCGGGCTTGTGCTGCCGACCTGGTTTCACTCCAATCCCGGCATCATTGACACGGGTAACTCCGGCTCACACTCACGCACAGGCGACAATGCCCAGCCCAGCCCTCTCAGACTCAAACGTGTAACAAAATAAAAACCAAAACATTGTTTTTCTGACAAGCAAAAAAGTTCTCATTCTTTAATGATTAGTTCAAGCATTTCAGGTCCTCCTGTATCTGAAGACACACAACAATTAAAATACAAATGCATAGATCCACGTACACATTTCTTTTTCACTGCTACAGCAAATATATTCTTCGATTAACATCTTGTAAAATTGTCTTTTGTAAAACAAAGACAGGCGTTCCACATAATCCGCCAATATTTATTGCTACAACAAAAACATACAGAAGACAACATCTTTTTTCTTGTTTTTAAGGGCAAACAGAAAACATTTCTTCTGTTTCTGTTGTCCATTTCAATGACAATGGATTAAAATAGAATACAATACAATAGAATGTATTATTGTAACAAGTACAATGTTGTTGTTTTTTGTAATTTAAAGCTTTTTTAAACCTTGACATGACTTGATCAATGAAATATTTGAATATAGGTGTAGTTCTTTATTTGGTACATCAAATAGAGATAAAATTAATAGATAAAACAAAGATTTCTTTTCTGTTTGGCTGTGTTTTAAACCTCTGGACCTAATATTGATAATTCATTCATACATGTTTCAAACAATCACTTCACAGCGTAGGTTTGATGAAGAGAATGCATTGTAGACCTCCTGCTGGATCTCATCTCCATTTTCTTCCTCAAACTGTCTTTGTTTGAGATCTATGATTCTGTATCACTGGCTTTGATGTTGCAATACATCAGACACCACCAAACAGGATTTTTTTTAAAATCCCCTCAAATTGAATTGTGAAGGACTTTTGACATGGTAACAATCTCAAGTGAAATCCTGAACAAAATGACCTCAGTATGTTCCTGAAGTATGTACTGTAGGTGTCGCACTGCCAAAACTTCGGGATTGCAGTGTGCCGCACATGTGCGTTCCAGCTAATGACTATCAGTCATATTTTCATCATATTTATCTTGTAACTTTGCTACTGTGTGAGCCCCGCAGCTCGTTAACATGTTGGAGGCGGATTTACGTGATGCACCTGAACACATCACGAAAAGCGTGTCAGCTCCTGCAGTGACAAAACGGACCATCGCTGCTCGGACAACAACTTTCTTTTATCACTGAAGCAGTTCAGCAAAACGCATTTCTGAAACCACTGAAGGCAAGAAATAAGCTGTGCTGCCGAAACAGCATATTTTCTTTTCGGCAGCTGGCTGACATCACTGCCGAATTTTCTTCTTGTTCTTATGCCTTCAAAATGGGAGTATGTAGGGGCCCTAAGACTCCCGCTTGAGTGTTTTTACAAAAACAACATGAATAACAACCATTTCTACACTGCTTTCTTTGGTCCTACGGCATTATGAGCAATATCAACTGTATTTTCAGTGGACATTTCACCAACAAGACACACATTCAGCTGCGAGAGCAAAAATACAAAAGCAATAAGAAAGTTTGGTAAAAGATACCGTCAACACCCAAATCTGTCGGCAGGGCGTAACGGGCAGGGTAGGCTTTTACCCTTGGACATTTAAGTTGTGACGGCAGCCCCCCAGAGACGGCTTACATTTGGTCCACATCTTTGTAAAGCCAGCTCAGACCTTGCATTTACATGTCAACAGTCCCCATAGTGGAGTCACTCGAGCTGCTGCTGCTGTTGCTGCAGAAGAAAAGCATTGAAAAATGATGTGGGGATGAAAAAAGGCACTGAGGGAATGTGCTCCAGTTAAAAGTAATTTCATCCTTTTGGGGTAATTGAGATAAATGAGGTGGAGACGCTTGGTTAAAGGTTGCTAAGTAGCAAGTACTTATCAGAGCATGTAATTATATAATACCTTTCAGAATGGTTGTTTTATACATAATGATTGTGAAACACTATAATCTCAAAAGACGTCATATATACTGGCAAAAAGGCGAATAACAGAAAATGTTACTTGCGAAAAAGATATATTTAAAAAAAAAGTCTTTGATCACTTCTTGTTGTTTAGTTTGATAATTTGTGAAGCATTTTATTTTAATACTTACATTTACTAACAAACACCCAGAGAATATACATTTACCCTTCAATAAATTGACTTTTGGGGCTAAATAAAATATAAATAAAACACGCACTGGAAAGATACTGAGAAAGGTGTACAACTTTAGGAAAATGTGTATTTCTTTAGATTCACTAGGTTAATAATAATTATAAAATTTACTGTATTATTATTACTTTTTGAAGTATTCTCTTTCAGTGTGTTTTTTAAATGTTATTTTAAGTTTCTTTGTGTTCCAGACTTAGGCTATTTCGGGTCAAAATATGGTGGTTTTGGGTTTTAGTCTCAGAAACGTTTCACAGTTTGAAAAAAACTTTACACGGAAATGGCAGAAACACTGAAAATTATGTAATTTGCTTGTGTCGTGCGAATCACATTTATCATTGTTTCTCCCACATTATGTATTTTTGTGGGTTAGTTCTAAAATAGTTCTAAAATGGTGCATAAAGTTAATCTAAATCCGTCAATTACACGAATTTCGTGGAAATTACATGTTGTGGGTCAGAAAACGAACAGATATTTAGTTTGCTGCTAATATTTAAAACTTAAACAAGAGAAAGGCTGCAGTGTTAATTTTTTGAAGCAAAATCATTAACTCAGTGAGAAACTCTGTCCAAAGCAGAGCTACGATGAATTTCCTCAGAGTCCATAAGTTCACCCCGAAGGCAGCTATAGAAGGAGACATGAGCTGGGAACCTTGTGTGGTGAAGCAGTGGGCTGAAATGTTAAGCCTTGTGCACTTACCTGAGGATAGACTCACCATTAAAGTTATTAACTGGGATAAAGCCCATAAATACCCTTGGTTTCATGAGGTCCTTCTAATATTTACAAAAATGAATTTACAATCATTGTTTTTGATGAATTTACGGTGTCAGATAACAAACCACAGTCCGATATTATTTGATAATTACAAAGAGCAGTGAAAGCCGGAACTGTAAAAAAAAAACCTAAACAGAGAAGTTACGTTCAGTGTTTTTCCACAGAGCTTTATGTTTTGTTAACTCTAATTTAAAGGCGGACAGGAGGTCTCTGTGTGCTCAGCTCAGAGCAGGAGTGCTGCCCCAAGGGGTGGAGGTGGGTCATTACAAAGGAGCCTCTGAAGAGAACAGGCTATGTATTGTTTGTTACTAATGTTTGGTGGATGAATTTCATTTCATGTCTTATTGTCCACTGCATAATGATTTAAGAATTGCTTTGAGCGTAATAATCCTGATCTCTTTTGGTTGACAGAACACGATATGCTGAGTTGGGTATTTAGAATTGAAATTGAATTATTTGGCAAGATATGTGGAAAAAGCCTGGACAATGACACTGAAAGCTTTGTATCCAGACTCTTGATTCCCATGAAATGTTCATTTTATATTGAACAGCTACCATGACTGTCATCTTCCTAGCAATGTATGTCGTGTCATATAAGCCCATGTGGGCTGGGCACATGTGTGCATGACACTTAAATAAAAAATATTAATTCATACTCAACTAAGCATAGGTTTTCTGACTTCAACAGTATCCAACTTGTGATTTAGTTTCTCATGAAATTCTTTCCTTGCCGCATTACTTCAAAAACACTTTAAAACCCGAGGAATCCACAAGACGGACAGTTTGAGTGAAAGCAGTTTTCAACGATGTTTTGCAGACAGACTAGCCAGTGTTCAGAGTGATAACATAAGAACCCAAACAGCCTCCGTCATCTCCTTTAGACACCAGGGCGGAGTTCAAAACTGGGTTATTTTAACCACCGGTTAAGTCCGAACTGCTGTTAACTAACCGACCGTTAAATATGCGATGTTTAAAACATGGTTAGCCATACCGTTAGTTAACGTCGCCGTCAAAGTTAACAGTGAGGTTAACAACACTCCGCCCACTTTCAAGTCTCCATGCTTCCACGTTTTGTGTTAAACATTGTGGCACAGTGTTTTTATCTGGTCTATAAAACTACCATAAAACATGACAAACAATGCTGCTACCAGGATATTAAAGTGGAACATGAAAACTAAGCTGGATGATCGGACGAAGCATCATCTTTTTTTTAAGTTTTGACCCGAGAGAATGATATGGAAAGTGGATTGAACAAAGCCCCGGAGTGGCTGTAGAGAAAAATAATAATAACGCGTGGGAACGAGATAATAAATGGTTGCCTCAAATGAATAAAGTGAGAATTTAATCTGTGGCCATGAGATTCTTTCATTGTGGCCACGGAGGGCGAGTGCATGAGGCTGCGTTGCTCCACTATGAGACTCACTCCTTTATTATTAAGCAATACTTTTGGTTCATCAGTAACTACCAAACAAACTACATACTACTGTAATTGAAAACTTGGATGCTTTTATCCATAAAATGAGTTGTTTTCAGTTGTTTTTGATCAGTGTGTGTTTACATAGGTTACCATTGGAAACGGCTGTAGAGCTGCGTTCTATCATTCTACACCTCTATTCCTCCTGATGATTCAGATTTGATTCAGACACGTGCAGAAACCAAATAATTTGATCTCAAAGCTGCATAACAGCAAATATGACAGGATGGAAGCACCATTGGTGAAAAAATATAATACACGGGAATGAGATAGTAACTTGGCGTCTCCAGTTATTCATTGGAAGTTACTAATCAATCATCTAATTTCCACACGTAACTCTATAAATATATATATATATATATAATTTTATTTTTATTTTTTTTCCTGTGGCCACTCCAGAGCTTCCATAGAGACGTAACTCTTCATTACAGTATTGACTTATATAAAAGTTAAGTCCACGGTACATCCTATCCTTCTTTTGTTGACATCACGAACGCAGCGCTGCCAGTGAACGCCATGATGAGAGTTAACCACACTGTTAAAGACCTAGCGGAGGTCCGGAAGTGCATTAAAATTAATGTTTTGAATAACAACGTAACAGTGCTGTTAATATTAACGGTCAGTTAAATGTATTTAAAGGCTGGATAAACGATAACCCAGTTTTGAACAACTGGCGCCCTGGTGGCTTTTTTACAAACATGATCAAAATCACAAGTTCGATATAAACCAAGGTGTTTCCTTATGCAAATTAAAAATATTTTGAAACGTTTGCGTTATCATGATTCTGAGAAACCAAAGGCCTGTGGGCCAAAACTGCAGGCCAACTCATTCAGCCAAACCAAGCAGATTCCAAATAAGAGAACATTGATTAAAAATAATGACATTTTAAATAATTAGAGTAGCGAAAACAACACTGGGACCTGAGCCATCAGCGATTTTGTCATGAAAGCAAGCAAACCAGCATTAGCCTCAAAGCCATGCTGTTGCTCATCATACCACAGTCACGAACATCTTTTGGATATTTGATTGTATTTCGCAATGGAAGGTTTGGCTTCAAAATGTCAGACACCACCATTGTTCACCAAGAAACTATATTTTCAAAAAGATAAAATCAAAAGTAAAAAACAAAACAAAACAAAATTCCATAAGATCAAGGAAGAGCCACAAGAGACACTAGCTGTGGGTACATGGACCAAAATGCATCATATTATATGCAGATACAAGTAAATATGCACCTTATAAACATCTCAGTCTGATCATATTTGCACAATCTGATTGAATCGGAGGAGGTGCTGTAGTCCGGGTTTTGATCCGATCATGGTCCTTGTAAGTATAGTCAGAGTTTTGTGTGCATGTCTGTGACATCAGTTCACCTAACGTCAAGACATGACAACGTGCTTTTGGTGTCTTTTGAAATGTAAAAAAAAAAAAAAAGACCTGGTTAATTCCAGTTTTGATATTGGCGGGCTTCCATGTAAAGCTGGTTATAGGATTCTGTGCACGTCTCACAGACCGCAAACGTCACAGTGGGTTAATGGAATTATTAATGGGAGTCAACTCATCTCAACTCAACTCAACTCAACTCAACTCAACTTTGTTTATAGAGCACTTTAAAACAACACAGTTGTTACCCAATGTAGAACACTAAAAACAATATAAAACAATAATAATAATAACTAAAACTGTATATATATATATATATATACAGTTATATATATATATAACAAATTTGTAAATAACAAATCAGAGGCCACAACTCAGTGAGAATCCCAACTTACCCTATTCCTTTTCGTACCAAAATGCAACTTTATAACAGGATACGGTTCAATGAGCTGTTGCGAAATCTATTCCAAAGAACCAAAACACAACTAAAGGTCTTCTAAATTACTCACTGACATTGATCTGTAAACCTGTAAAGCCAGACTAAAGATAGCAAACTGAACACGCACTGGTAAAGCAAATGGAAACAAAGTATATAAGTAAGACAGTATGTGTTCGTGAATACTTTTACGTGTTCATTCCTCTCACGCTGTACACAGTGCACATGATCTTTTGTGCAGTAAAGGGAAGCATTCCATATTTAGATGAGAACGCAGTTAGAAAAGAAAATTATTTTTTCGGTCACACACATCTGCATGTCCTGCACTTCATCGCATGCTCATGAACACAAAGGGAATCAAAGCACTTTGGGGGTGAGATGAATTGAACACTGTGTGCCTTAATAATTACTGTCCCGCTCAGACACGCCACTAGACAATGCCAAAACATCCGCACCTACTGCTTAATGTGACAACACACCTTGGCAAGGCGTGTTGTCAGCCTCAGCCCTTCCAAGGAATTGCAAACCGCTTCATACCAGAGCTCAATGTTTATTTTCACCCAGATCCATCATTTGAGTGCTTTGAGTTTTATCTCATACCAAGATCCCATGCATGATGTCTCACAATGTTGTCATCTTCATCACGATATCAACATAACAAAAATAAATTTCTGAAAAGACTGCGCTGAATTGTGTTTCCATGCTGTGAGTCAACATATTTGGCGAATCAGTGAAGTCCCACTGCATGAGATTCTTTGGAAAACAGATCACTTCTTTGTTTCAACATCACACCATGTCTGGTGAAGCCAAAAGCCAAAACTACAGAAAATCAAAGACAAATGACGAAAAATAACAAAGTCAACAAACCACCACACTTCTAAAGCTCTATGGACTCACATGGTCCAAGAAGAGAAAGAGCAATGTCCTTTGGAAGACATTCACATCTCATATTGTGTTCACAAGTCATGCTGAGACTGAAATACTCAACATTATTGTGTGTCTTTATCATTCAGACCTTGTTGCTAAAGAACATGTGTGTGATCAAGCTGTCAATCCTGAGGTTTTCAGCTGACAGCTATACAGAGTCTCCCCATTACCTTGAGCATCAGTGTCGCCTTTGGAACGTTTACCCGAGGCCACACAGAGCTCCATCTGCTGTCTGGTTTTCCCGCCATAAAACGAAGATAAAAGTGTTGAATTAAAGGTATAGTAGAGGATTTTCTTCTTCCGGGTGGATCATCAAAATAACTGGTCCTCCCAATTGTCAATCATTCTGGTGATATATGACGTAAGCCCGTCGTACGTGCTCGTCCCTGCGCGCAGCTCACTCTACACGGTCCTCATCATGCCGGTGGCCGACCCGACGCATTATTCTCGGACATTTTTACACAGTTTCACCCCCTCTGGTGCAAATCTTCTTGTAAAGTGAGCTTATGTGAGCGATGCCGACTTGTGACTTGTAAACAGAGCGTGCACGAGGAGAACTGGGCTCGTGCACGTCTCTCGCACGCGTTTTGGTAGGCGTTCCATCTCGGGAGCAGGTACAGCGTTGCGCATGTGCATTTTTTTCAAACGGTGGAGAGGGCGGTTCTTTCCTAAAATTCCGGAAAATCCTCCTGTATACCTTTAAGCCGAACGACTTGTGCAACCGCAGCACAGGAGTCCCGTGACAGTGAGTGGCGACCTGTGTGTTCCCATTGCTTTGTTTACAGATTACTGCTGCGGCAGTTTCACCAGCCTATAAGCCCCTGAAGGCCAAGGTGTTCCCAAATCCTGTGGGCCCAGATTGCAAACACTTTACCTTGAGGGGCCGTCCACACGAAATTGCACCACTTTTGGTGGATCATCCAAACTTTTTCAGATCATTTAGAAGCCCGAAAACATTTTTTTTTTTTTTTTTTTTTTTAACATGGGTCCCTGACTAGGCAAAGACTATCATCTGTGGAAAAAAGATGATGTAACCGTCCCCCCTGAATTGTCTTTTTGTTCATTTTCTGTGACTGGATTGAGTATTGATGTCGATCTACCTGACAAGACAACATGAATTGGATGCAAGTTGCACTTCAGCCTGTTGGAGGTGCTGGTTACGTTTTTAAACTCTTGATCTGGAAGGTTTTCACACTCACACATGACTTTTTACTTGTTATCGTTGGGGGGAAAAACAAGTCTCGAGGTCTACAATTAAATCATTTGGATGTTGTTGCTCCTTTGAGACGGTATCTGTACAAGCTGCTTCAACAGGCTTGTTTTCATTATAAAAAACATCAGCTGCCCAGAAGATTTGTACCATGAACACTTAAAAATCGAGAAAACATGTATTTAGATCTTTTAGTTGTGAAAATAAATCAAAATCAAAATGTACTGCAACTTGTTATGTGGTACATCTCTCAGTTCAGACTGAAATATAAAAAGGTCAAGTATGAAACTTTGACCTCAGTGTCAAGTAACAGAAGTCAAGATTTGAACACATTCCGTGAGGTTTAATCCAGATTAAATGTGTGTCCGTTTACACAACTGGCAGTGCCTGTACATGAAAAGCGGATGGATGTCATGTCATGTACTTCGTCAGGTAGTGAGAGGAGAAAAGTGGTAAAGAAAACATTTATGAAGAAGAAAAAGCTTGAAAGTTAAAAAGTTAAACCCTGATGACTAAAGAAGGGGAATTGTCCTCTGTATTACATAAACATACTACATTCATACACACCAGGGTGATCCCAATTACACTAATCCCTTTATGAAGCATTAATCCAATAAAGTGGAATTAGATAAAGTGAGGTATGATCAATCAGAGATCTGGAAAGCAAAGATCAGTTGCAGACTGTATGCTATTGATTCGTATCGTTTGATGACACATCGATCGCCTGCGGGGGGGGATCTTAGCGACATCTCCTATGAAGCGCCGTCAAAAGAGCAATCCTCCAGATTAAACAGCTCCTCTCTGCAGACATAAGACCTTGATCCCATGAGTCATGTGATGCGAGTGTCTCCCAGGAAAGTGCTAATCCAGAGTTCAATATTGGGCATGAGGGCTTGTCTGGTTCTCTCAGGTCTAGGCTGCTTACCTCCCAATCCTCTTGGCTAGCCCTCATGTCACTGGCTGTAATCTGCCCAGCTCAGATAAAGCACTCTTGCCCCCGACTCGTTCCTCAGCCTCAACACTCAGCCGAGGGCGCCAGACAAGAGAAGGTCTGTCAGCGCTCTTTGTAAACAAACTGCCGCTCATCTAGACATCCTGACACGTACAGACTGCGAGGACTTAAAATCAACTCAGTGGGTGCTCTGAACTTTTGACTGATGCTTCTTTTGGCAGGGTGTGTGTGTGTGTGTGTGCGCGCGTGCGTGTGCGTATGCAAGATAGTATGGGTTATTGAAAAAGAGCATTGTTCAGAGTCAAACCAGTGATATTGGCAGATTTTGATTCGATTTGATGCAACTTCATGAGGCACTTTCACGGCTGCGGGGCCTTTTGGCAGGGATCCATACGTTCAGTGGGCCGTCTCTACTTGGCCTGCCAGCTCAAATTCTAGAAAGCAAACCCCTTCTCCTCCACTTACTTTACAAAACCTGGATGGTTGTTCTTGACTTTCTAAGAAAGTTGACTTGACTTTCACAACTGAGGTTGTAAAAACACCGCTGTGCACATGGTGCAAATCTTCTTCACTGTTCTTGCTTTTTTTTAAGTTTTCCATTGGACAGTGATTTTGAATTACTTTTTTTAGTAGAGCCATTTCCTCGAGGCTCTGTGTTGGAGCAATGGTGATGGAGGTTGTAAAAACATCAAAGACCAATGAATGAGGACAGTTCCAAAAATCACCACTGTGTCATTGTCTCACTGCTCCTGGACATCCCATACAAGTATATTAATTAATCTACCCTCGTCCCTCCTTTATAAATCTTTTGAATCAGTTGATGGTTCCAGTGGACCTGCGGCTAATCCCCGGTGAAGAGCTGCAAAGGATGCAGTTCATTCACAAAGCTCACATAGACTAAATAATACACACACAAGATCGAAGCCCGTTTACATGACAACGTTTCAAGTGAAGGCGCAATGTTTGTTTTTTTTTTCATTTTAGATACGACGTCCCTTTACACAGAAATGGCAGAAAATCTATGTCATTTTCATGTTTGGCCATTAATGGGTGCTGTTGGTTGTTTTATTTAATTTTTTGTAATGAAAAATGGACATCTACTCGTGCATGTGCAGAAGGACTATTTACCACAGATGTTGTGCGCATAAGCAGCAGCAGCAGCATTTTTCCACCATCTTCTATCATTTTAAAAAAGCTCCACCTTGGAAGTCTTTTTCAAAAAGTTGCGTTCTCAATGTCTCAGAGCACCATTTTTACCAGTTTACTTGCATAGGTTTCCTCCCACATTTCAAAAACGCGCATGTGATTGTAATTGGTAATGCTAAATTGTGTGATAGACTGATGACCTGTCCGCATTTAAAAAAACAAAACAATTTCATTGATGTCCGTATGATGTCCAGACAAGATGTAAATACGACACAGACGTGATTTGCGCCTCTTTTTGCTCAGTGGGTGTATTCAGTAATGCTATTTAAGCACCAAGCAGTGTTTCACTGAACCCAATGGAAGGGTGGCAGAATCCTTCAACCATTACAAAATTCTATTTTCTAAAGCAATCCAAAAATCAATTAAAAAAAATGTCAAAACAATCTCACCTTGGCTCTTGTGAGACATTCTGTTGGCACACTGCCCTCCGTCACGGAGAATTTTTCACTCTGCCAGACTGTGTTTCTGTGAGAATAAGCAGAAACTTTTTGCTCACATGTTTCTCTTTGGCATCCCAGCCTCACCGCCGATGTAGCAGCCTTCTGAAGTCAGGCAGAACATACTGTATATTTTACATGAGGGTTACAGTGAAATGTTCGGTTCTTTCCCTTGAGAGAAGATGGATCTCTCACTTTTCATTGCTGGCATTCATCTCTTGAGCCAGTGGCATTCCTACCGGGCAGGGTCTGAGATTATTGCCTAATGGAGGTTGATCGGATCCAGTTTGCGGTGCAGTTTGTCTTCGCTTTTGAAAATTTAAGGAAGAAAAAATTCTGTTCCAATAAAAACTTTTCGCGTTGAGGTTTGCGGCCCGTCCCAAGTAAATCAATCACAGTTGCGAGAGCAATGTTTGTAGAGTTGTGAGTTTTCGCAACCTCATTTAGGTCAAGGTTAGTAATATAGTTTGAGTTCTTTTTTAAACGACAGATAAATGCAGGGAAAATGTTTTTACCTTGCTGACATGTTTTGGCTGCGTCTGCAACCTTCCTCAGAGCGTCATCTGACGTGTGATGATGTGTCGGTCTTTATCAGCCCCCCACCATCCAGTGGTCTCTGGAGGATGGAATCCCAGGTCTGTGACAGGATGTAGCCCCCCCCCCCCCCCCCCCCCCCATGGCCTCCTTTATCCACCGTTTGAACTTGTTCTCCTCCGATGTGATGACCCTTCTCTCATTCCAGTTCATGATGTGGTTTTGGCTTCTGCAGTGGTCCGTGATGCTGATTTAGCATTCTCCTGTTCTGCTGTGCTTTTTAATGACCCCGTGAGTCGTCCTGCTGTTTCTTTTTCACATTCTATTTGATGTTCTTTCTTTCTCATATTAAAGGATCTGCCCGCTTCGCCAATGTATGTTTTGTTAAATGATTTGCATGGGATTTCATATATTTCATATACTCCGGGTCTATTTTGTCTTTACAGACGAAGCATGTCAGCAAAGTAAAAACATTTTCCCTGCATTTATCTGTCATTTAATAAAGAACTCAAACTGTACGTAGTCAGAACAACAAAATGAACATAATCCAAGTACAAGGTTATTAATAGTTAAGGTAACTGTTTAGTTTCCGGTGTGGTACAACAAAAACACAAGTTGTGACAGTGGACTTAAGATGTTTATTGGATGTATATTTAACACCTATTTAATATGAATATATACTGTATAACAGATGTCATGCTTATAAGTTTCTAAGGCTACTTTAAGCCTGTGTCACTGGTTAAGCCTAAAACTAGAGATTTAAAAAGTGGAAGAAAAATCTTTTATATTTTTTAGTTCGTCTATTTATTACTTCAGCTTCTTCTTCTTTTATTAGTTTAGTTGTGTTTTTTAAATGTATTTATTACTATACCATTATATCGTGTAATTTTACTTACTAATATCACTGCTAGACACAATCTTACTTTACAAAGTGCAATATTACCATTCTGCACATTATGCTCTTCATTCTGCTATTTTGAAATTGTTGCTTTTAATATGCTGTTTTTATGAACAATACTGCATTGACAACCTCTGCAGCACACTACTCATACTGTCACTGCAGCAGGCCTGCCACTGTACACAATCTGCTGCTTTCACCCCTCTACCACTCTTTTTTATTGTGCCGCTCTTTGCCCACCTTTTGGCCCCCTGAGTATAAATAAAGAAGTTTTCTTTCTGATTCTAACCTTTAATTTGCTCACATTGACAATTAGAATTACCAGATATTTTCAAAAGTCTCCAGCTTCATCAATCAGAATTATTGTTTAATTCATAGACTTTTCTGAGAGTGAAAAATTTATATTGACCCCCATTAAAAGGCAAAATTTTGCATTTTCTCATGTCAGTGCTTCGTTTCCGAGCTGTGACTGTGATGAAATGATATGCTTCAATGCAGACTAATATTTGTTTAACGTTTTTTTAAATTGATTTTTTTTTAATGTAAAACTTTTGAAGCAACATGATTTATATGTGGCATTTAGAGCATTTAAAAAAGTAATATAAATACATTTTACAATAATAAGATTTAGTCAGACTAGAAAAATTTATCAGTTCATGATATTTGGTAATGTATGTAAGATATGAGTGTTTTAAAACATGAAATTGAAAGGGTTGAGAATTGATGGTTAGGGTTTTTTCTTTTTTTTTTCAGTATTTTACGTCTTTGTTTATGGCTCAAAATATATAAAAGTTATAATTTATCCATCCATCCATTCTTTTTTTTTTTTTTTTTTGAGATGATCATATCTTCTAATTGTGGCATTTCCAAATGATGAAGAGTTGAAAATCAGATGTATGATTATGTTTTTTTTGGGGGGGGCTTTGTTTTGATATTCGATGGCTTCGTACAGAAACGTCAAATTGTGTCAGAATGTATGCGATATGTGGATGGACGAATGTGATTCATGGTTTTGAGAAGAGCTTTTGTTCAGTAGGTCACCTAATTTTAACATAAAATATACCTTTTATTGTTATTTTTGTTTTAATGTTATTTTTCTGGACATATGAAGGGCGTTAAGATTTGGACTATGAGGGGTTGACGGCTTCAGGCGCACACAGTTGTTCGTCATTCGGAAACAAATTTGCAGGTATGAGCTCCATCCAACAGACGCATTGGAGCCGGACTGTGTGTGGATTGGTTGTCATCCTGTCCTGCAAGATTTACTATCAGGTCTGCTGGGTTCGGTTTGCGTGGGTGCTTGTATTTTTTTTGTGTGTGTGTGGGGGGGGGGGGGGGGGGGGGATTCCAGCCATGTGTGCCTTGAACATGACCTCTGGCCTCCATCTGGAGAAGGCAAGAGCAGAGAGAAGTCTCCGCGCCCGATTTATTGCTGCCGCACTTTCACAAACTATTAAGGACTAACAAGGTGGCTTTGTTTATTGTCGTTTCTCTGAATGCAGGTGTTAAAGAACTGGACCAGGTGATCGTGGTCCTCTTCACCACTCACATGTTCATTGGTGGCTTCTTTGGGTTCATCCTGGATAACACCATTCCGGGTATGCCAACATACATATCAGCAACAATAAATTCACCAAGTCGTTATCAACATTCGCTGAACTCGTCTTTCCTCCTCCAGGTACTGAAAAGGAGCGAGGCATCAAGAGCTGGCGGGACAAGGTGCAGGTGGAAAGCAAAAACATGTGTGACCTGTCGTGCTACGACATTCCCTTCTGCAGTGGCATTTTGAAACGATTTAGATGTTTCCAGTACCTACCCTTCCTCCCATCTTATAGGACCACCCAGGAAGAGACACCCATGTAATGAAGTGGTACATTCCAGATGTATTGATGCTGGCCCCGGGACGCCAGACAGTAGTTGGTGCTGCACATATGTTCAATCAGCGTCTCTCTATCCACACCCACAACCCAGTTTTCACACAAGTAGATGCAACTTAATGTTTTTATATTGTTTGTTTAATGTTATTTATCACTGTGGGCTGATAGATCTATGATAGAGTTGCTTCCCCCCCCGTCCCCCCCCTCCAAGAGTTTAAAGGGTCAGTTTGTGTCAAATCAGCAGGTTTTTAGAAAAAAAAATTCCTCCATTTGCCATAGTTTATTGTACTAATGTCAATATTCTTAACATCTTAACGCCAAGTTTCCATCTGTCATCTTTTGAAAATTTCCTCCAATGGTTCATCAAGTCAGCACTTCCAGGGGAAGTTTTCAAGAACATTTTTGTCATTTGACTCTTTTCCCTTATAACGTTCATTCAACAAACATGGTCCGGAACAATTCTCATCGTTTGGCTTCCTTTTTGCGCTCTTACTCTGAAAACCGTTGATCACTTTTATCAAATGGTTTGTAGAGTTATAAAAGAATATCAGTGTTGCTCCAACTCTTAAATGTAATGGTTTTTATGATCTAAATGAAGTGAGTTATAATGCTGAAATTTGCCACTCTTTAATTTAAGCCTCTTCATTTTCTTGATCCATGGATTCCCTAGTGACTATTTATTATTACAATCGACTAAGGAATCGATCAGTTTGTCTATGATTTCATCTGATTCGGATTGATCCTGGGTGGCCCTGAAAATGTCGCCGGCCAAATTACAAATTATCACTACGAGCATGGGTGTGTCTGCTCTGGCTTCATTCCATTACCCAACAAGATAACCAACAAAGGCAGTGATACAAAAATACACTTGAAACCTTCACTTGACCTGTGATAAGACAAGTGCTGTGGAGTGAAATGATATACATCTGATGGAGTCAAGTGTAAAAACCAGAGAATCCAAGTCCTTGAAAATAATTATTTTCTGTATTCAAATCGTGCAAATATATATTTGTGAATGAAAACACCTGGTTGTATTGAACAAGTCGTGAATAAAAGAAGAGTTTGAAGTATTTATTTTCTTGCTGAGAGCGGCAGGAACTAATGAACTAGTCTAGGTAGAATATGCTGCAAACTGTGACATTTTGAAGTTATTATTCTCAACAATGAAGCGAATCGAATGTTTTGAGTCAAGAAATCTCATGTGTCTTCTCACTGAATGTCTTCTCACGGAATCTAAACTCGTCGATTACTGAACCAGAAACAAGTGAGTCCTGTTTCTAACCATGGGTCATATTAGCAGGTATCTTTGTTTGATCCGGGGTCGAGCTGCTGTGCTCAGAGCTTGTATCACAACGCACCACTTCAACTGTACATGTAAAGGTGTTTCTTACCTTTTTCCTACATTGCATCCTTGGGGATGAATGTTTTTTTTCTTTGTTTGTTTTATTTCACATGAAATCAAATTGTTTTAATTTAAGCATGTGGAAGTTAATTCACCATAGTTCTTGAGGTCATGGTGCCTGAGCGAGCAAAGAGAAGCAGCAATGTCCAAACATGCTTTAAACCTGAACTGAGGTTCCTGCGTTCAGTGAACGATCCGCCCACCCGGGCAGCCGAGAATCAAACACAGTCCATACTCATCATTGTATTACGTTTTGTTCGGAATGTAACCCGTAGGATCATTACTACCTCATCAAGAAATCAACATCACTTTCACACTTCCTGGTTGTTTTGTGTCTCTCTGTCTCCTGTTGCTGTACAGAAGAGCCTTTTCCCTTTTTCAAGACAATGTGTTTGAATTTACTCCTTTTTTGCACACTACTTATGAAAACTTACTAAACTGTGATACTGAAGGGTTATCGCTGAATAAATTCCGATCGTACTAAATACTTGTGATTGTTGCTTGGTGTTTGTGATTTATGCTTGTGTGTGTGTGTGTGTGTGTGTGGGGGGGGGGGGTGATCTCCACTGATATTGGACAAGCAGCAGGTTACACACTGTTGGGTTACCAATCCATCACTGAGGAAATCTCAGTCTCAGACATAAACTCACACCTACTGACAATTTCAGAGCAGGAGTAGGAAATCCATTACCCTTAATCTGTGGCCACAGTTTTTCACAAACCAGGTGGTTGGAATAGTGAGCATCAAAACAAGAAGACAGATGCAGCTTTTCTTGGGTGGGCCACTTCTTTCAGTATTTTGTTTGTAAAGTGTCAAGAAATGCATAGAAATGCAAGTGCAAAGTCTCTCAAGTTGCACCGGAGGATAAAAACAAGAGTGTGGCTTCTCCATTAGCAGAACTCATAATGATCTTCAGTGGTGCCTTCAATACATTCTGGTGAATTGGATAAAATCATAAAAACGCCATAGGTGTCCAATACAAAACCATCATCCTAAGCTAAAGAAAGGGAAACCCATACTAAAGAATAAATCATTAAAAAAAACACATAAATAATAAACTAAATGATAAACCCTGCTAAACCCTATGTATTGTGTGGCTTGGCGCGGAACTGTATTTAGATGTGTCTTTGGGCCAGACTCAGTCATGAACGTTCAAACGTTCCACTCCCACACCACACTACACTCTCACCCGCACCTTGAAACATTCACAGCATGCACACCAACACCTATAAAACCCCAACAAATGGCAACTCTCAAATAATACTTGCTTTCTACGATGCTCTTTTGTTAATTGTAATGTTGCCTGCACAGACCGGCCGGAGCCTTCAGCGACCCCTACCGGACCTGCAGGTAGCAACAGAAGCTTCAATAAATTACTTTAAACTGACAACTGTGTGCAACTTCTTTTGTGCAAAGTGGCATTTTCTCGTACGCTAATATGTGTGTAAAACTGTGTGCAAATTAAAAATGCTTTGTGAATATTTAAAGTGCAACAAGTGTTTACTTGAGTGACGAACCGCATGTTTATCACAGTTAAAAACAACTTATGTAATTTCATTCGAGAGATTCTTAATTTACTTTTCTTTCATTGAAATAATTATTTTAGGCACCATAAAGGATGTTGGCTAACCTCTGAGAGCCCGATTTGAATTTATTTCTCTGGTTAAAGGAAGATGTAACTAAATTTTCTATTTATACAGAAGAAATCATATCTTGAATATTTCGAAATCATCACTCATCTTTGAGTAAACTGTGGAGGAAATTATAAAAAAAAATTTTAAAAATGTTTTCGAGGAGATTAATTGACATTGTACATAGTAAATGTGACTGAGTTTTCTACCAACCAACTTGTGGAACTTAATAGTAGTCGCTGTTCATTAGTGTAACATATAGAGCAGGTGAAGCTGGGTCTCTTACATACACATACACACACTCACACTCACACACACACACACACACACACACACACACACACACACACACACACACACACACACACACTGAGCACCGTATGTGGAAGCCATGTGTCTGGGACAGGAGCCAAGTTTGCCACCAAGGCCAACGCCGGGTCAAGAAGAAAGCCACTTTGCGCAGATAAAAAAATTACGAAAGTTGTCTGGCCTTGGACCTGCATTGGCACAAAGCTAACAAGATCAGCGATTGCACAGTATGGGATCGATTTACCTACAAGGATTCATTAAGTATTGTCAACTACGCAATTATCAAAAACGCTACGACACACAGTGACATTCATGCTTGAGTTGGAAACATTTCAAAAAACAGAACTACAGAAGTGTACCAATCAGTGTCTGTTTTCACTGCAAGGAATAAAAAACATTGAGGGAGTAATTCTCCTGAAAAACATCCATATCAACACAAATACCATATCTATATTGTGTGCTATTTCAAAATAGAAGAAAATAGATTGTTGCAGCATTAACATCATTAACATGGCAGCATTTATCTTCAATAAAACTGCTAAGAATGGAAATATTCATCATGAAATGGGAATTGTAGCACTCAAGAGTTTTGGCAAGTCCAGAGAAAATCTCCAAAGTGCAAAATTGGATGACTGTGATCTTCAGGCCCTAAAGGTTGCACTGCATTAGAAACAGACATGATCCTGTAATGAAAATCCCCGCAGGAGCTCAGGAACACTTTTGAAAACTTGCTGTGCATCAAAATACCTCAGCTGTGCACTCGCCATTTAAAACTCATCCGTGCAAGGAAAAGACTTAAATATAGCCCAGACACAGAAATGCCTCTCTCTCAGCGTCAAGCTCATTTAACGCTTCACAGTGCAAGTGGCCATATTTGGAGCTTCTTCTGTACTTCACATTTGTTCCAAAGTAAATTCAATAAAATAAAAACAATCACTGAAAAGATGATTAAATGGCTGTTTGATAGTTTGGGCAGGGTTTTTACATTTTTACGAAAATTATGACAAGTTGAGTGTCATGATCACACAAATGCCCCCCCCCCCCTTTCACGTTGCTAATAGTTGGGCTTGAGTGTTTATTACTATTGAAGAAAAATCCAGTGAAGAACACGTTGCATATTTAACTGTAAGTTCTAAAATAACTGATTTTGGTGACTTTCATTCATTTCAGTCATTAGCCTTTATTTAGTCAGGAGAACCACATTGAGATGAACAATCTATTTTACAAGTGTTTCCTGGCCAAGTGTGACTGTGTGACTTCCAAACTTATTATATAGTCCATCAATGACTGCACATTGCATCTCTATCAACTTTAAAACATCATGAAAGTGTGGAAGATGGACAGATTCAAAGTCAAAACTGTTTTTTAATTTGATTGATCAAGATTATTTCATACGACTGAAACTTGTTGAACGAGCATGGAGTCTATGAGTGAATAATTTGAGATCTCGCCATGATATTGGGGTGCAATAGTGCACATACCCTTTCTCGAGGTCATCAAACACATTTTAATTCAGGGGCCACAAAAAGTAGAATTTCAACTTTCAAAATGTGATGAAAATGTGTATATCCTTGCAAAACCAAACAATTATGACCAAAAACGACTATAATGTCATAAACACCTAAATTAATAAAACAATCTGGTGCAAAAAACAGTGAAAAGTCACCCCCCATCAAAAAAACAAAACAAAAAAAATAACTTCTCTAATGGCTGTTGCATGCTTTTACAAACTGAGCCAAGCAAGCACAGCCACAGACTGTTCTCTCTGCTGCCATCGGGACGGCGTTGCTGCTGCCTGAAACAGGTGCTGAACACATTTCACTGCATGTTATTCTCTGTCAAATTATGCTTGTGACAAATAATGGTCTTGACTTAATTTGCTTTGCGGGCTTGGCGGGTTGGATTGCCTCTTTCAGGGCGGTTTTGGACCACCAGCTTTATGTCTGACATCCCTGGTCTCATTTTCTCACCATCAACATCTGTGGCTTTGTCTAAGCTCTTATTGCTTCTCAGAAAGAAAGAAAAAAAAAAGCTGTAATTGTTAGTACTTATTGCTCAATCTTGACCCCACATGTTTCAGGATAGGCCTTTCACACTCGAGGCTGAATGACATTCTGGGTAACATTGTTAAAAGAGTTTAATGGGCATCACGAAGAGACGTTTCTGCCAACTCTCCAACAAATACAATTCATTTATATTTAGACATTTTCTTTGTTTAACAATGTGTCGTTGTTTTTTAAAAAAAAAATATTTTAGTCACATCAGCTGTTATTGTTTGGCTAATTTTCTTTTTTAGCTGTTTGACCATTGTGGCTGGTTTCAATTGATGCTTTCATTATTTTTCAATTATTAAAACTGTTTCAATAATTTGATTACAACCATTAAGAATGAGGCTGAATCCATTCTTCAAACGGAAAATGTATGTAAATCAGAGGCAAATGCCAATCAAAGTTCATTAAAAGTGCAGAGTATAGTAATAAGCTGAACTTCACTCAATTTGCTTTGGAACAGCGGCGCTTCCATGATGGTACCGTGTCACGTCAAATCAACATTGCATTTTACCCAAAACAAATTGCATTAAACTATTGGGGATGCACCAATACCAAACATAATTAAAGCTGCAAGCTGCATAAAAACAAAGCTTTGATCAATGTGACTATTAATTGAAAATGAGTGAGTCAGTGTAATCCAACCGCCCCATACATTTCAATTAATGCATCAGGTTTTGGATGTGGATGTAATTTGCCCTTTGTAGATGTGAGAGTTAAATAAACCTGTATTATTTGTGTGGCGTGCTCTCTTGGACTGAATCGTAGAATACTGAGCCGCTCTCGCTTGACCTGACATCAATTTCTTGAGACATTGTTGGTGGTTTGAACCAACAAATACTTTCCTGAGGGATTAAACAAAGTTCAGCAGCACAATATGTTTTTGTCGGAGGACAGAGATCCAAAGTAATCATGAACCAACAATGCATGATTACATTGTTGGTATGTTTGTAGGTCACAAGGGACACATTTCAATTAATGACTGTCTGCTGTCACTGTGCCTGTCCGAAGATCGACCCAAAGATTATATGTCCATTTCCTCATAAGACCACATTTTAAAGTTTTAGATTTCAGTATTTTGCTTATTTTGAAATAAGGGACTATATTTTGTTTTTTGTATGTTTTGCAACAAAATGCTAAACAAAAAAAAAAAAAAAAAACACAACCCCCCCTTGAAAAACTGCCAAAATTGTTACAAAACATACAAATCAAATGTTTTCGACATTGTTATTTCTTCATCAGGTTTATTGATGTATGATCCATTTACTTTGATTCTATTCAAGTCAGATGTTTATCACTGGAACATAATATTTATTAGTATGTTATTTTTCATAATATTTCAGCGAAATCTTTTTTTTAAATAATAAGATTTAGTTTGTTTGCGTCTAAAGTTGTTTTAATCATTTGAAATCGCAATTGTTGAACTACAAGGAGCAATGACCAGGTGGTCTGTCATAGGTGTGCTACGACTAATGGATGATTTGAAATAGACATACCACAACAGAGACCTGAGCTGAGAGACAAGTGGCACAGAGAAAGCGAACTTATTGCACATGTTGAGAGACATTGTGTACATGTCACTTTACTGTATATAGGATTATATGGTGTGTATATTTTTAAATCTTTAAATTGTTATTTTTAATATTATTGTTACATGCCTTTTTGCGTTGTGGGTCCGAGAGGACTGAAATTTCATCTGTGCTGTATGTCATGCATGTTAGCACACTTGACAATAAAGCTGACTTTGACTTTGACTTTGACTGATGTTGACTACCATCAGCATCAAAGCCACTGTGAGGGTTAATATCCAAGAACATGCAGGAAGGCTTCAAAATGCTGATAATAGAGGATTTGATTTTGTGGAATTTGAATAAGAAGGCACGACATAATGTTCAAATCATCTCATTTCACTTTGTACATTTAACTGAATTCAACTGAATGTATTTTTATTTTATTATTATAAAGTACTCCAAAGTTTTCCAAAAAATATCAATTTACATGGTTGTTATGCTGTTAAGTCAATGACCTGACACCGTCGAGATAGAAATAGAGAGAAAAAGAAATGTGCTCAAATGAATCCACCTGACATTCGTATTTCCCCGAGTTGTGGAGCTTCAGACGTCGTAAAACGTCTCAACTCATGGTACATTGTGGTCTTCTTCATATTGCAGAAAGTGAAGTTAAAGTGGTGGTTTTCTGTTTTTTTTTTTATGAGGAAACTAATCCAAACAGGTTTCAAGCGCCATTTAACAGCAACAAATTCTTACCCTCGAAGTAAAGTGCGTTGAGTTTTATGGGAGCTTGTGTGCTTCATGTCGCTGCCATCGTTGTATTAAATGAGCCTGCTGGGTGCCAAGACCTCTCAAAGTGGGTTTTCCCCCACAGAGCCAGCGAATGCAGGAGGTTTTTAAAAAAAATTTTTTTTAGGCACAATAAGGTAATGAAATGATTAGAACTGGCACTGGGTTTTAGTGGTCTACCCTGACCTGTCGCTGTGACCCCACCTCACGGAAACTCACACTTTTCCCAGGCAAATCTCCGCCAGTGAGTGTAATCCAAGCTGCAGTCCATGTCTGCCAATGCAGATTAGTTCCATACGTATGTCATTAGGACACCAAGTTCAGTTGCACTGCACAAAACCATGAATGGCAGATAACTTTTTAATTTAATAGAAAATAGTACCGTAGTGCCAAATCCAACTTTTATTTACCTCAATACATTGAGACAAAATTTCTTACAACACACGTTTTCGTCCCATTTCTTTCACTTTTTTGGGGGACAGTGACCAACTTGGGAACTGTCTAGGAGGACTGTGGACCAATAAAAACTAATAAATAACAGCGTCCAGCCTCTTTGGATTACTTCAGTGTTTTGTACCTTTGAGCAAAGCTGTACAAAGTAGCTTAACCGAGAAGAAACCAACATGCACCATCTTTCGCTTTAATCCCTGATCTGTTGGTCTCAGTTGCATTAGGAGAATAATTTCTTATCATGCATTAAAGTTGTGAAGCGTCTTCAAGCCTCAATGTTTTCAATGTCTGCGTCATGAGCAACTTTTGGGTCCAGAATAAATTAAGTCACCTTTGTGACTTTTAAACTCTTTTATAAAAGAGAATATTTGTTTCAGCACCAGATGTAGCTGCAAGATTCTTAAAAGGCTACATGAGGCATTTGGAAAACTTCTATCTCTCCATCCAGACCAACTTTCAGCTCAGAGATTCAGAGTGAAGTCACGTTTCCACAGCATGATAAACCCCGGGGCAGGTAAAGCCCTGACAGCCTCTCTCTAATACCTCACGTTCAGAACATTGTGGCTGAAGGTGCCTCTTCACTTAATGAATGCTCACATCTGTCGATACTACTTAATCCTGATTAGCATTTGCTAATCCTGTTAGATTTGTGCCAATGGAGTTGCAAGGAGAGACAGCCATCTTCATTTTTTTTTCTATCTGTGTAAACTGGCCTGTTCCTTGACCCAGTGACGCCCTCGTTGTCCAACTTTGGCTTTTCTCCAAACCACATGGACTTCACATATGGTGTTCAGTGTGTGTGTGTGTGTGTGTGTGTGTGTGTGTGTGTGTGTGGGTGTGTGTGTGTGTGTGCGTGTGTGTGGCCCACTTATGGCATCACCACGGCTGTTGATAAAGTTACATCATTACTGAACATTCGGCTGCCATCACTAATATGGACTTTTGGACAGAAAGCTAAGCGAAGCAGTTCTGGTTCTGGATCAGTGAAAAAAATAATTTCAATTGAGATTGTTCCAATCTTCCTTGGAGAGAAAGTTTAAAGTGTGCTCACATTTATTTATTTTTAATCCAAACAACCACATGAAAGAAGATGTTTCCTCGACTGTAGCTAATAAACCCTCCTTTGATGCCTTGACCTAGTTTTTCCTTATTTATATGTGTAGTCAATTTACGCACTATGGATATTGGCCCAAAAAGACTGGTGATGGCCCAATTACTTGCCTGCACAAATATAATTCCCCCTCAAAAAAAATTTACTTTTCTGTCCAAAATTAATTAAAACATATAATTAAATTATATATATATATATATATTGGTATTGGTAGAGATACCAGAGGAGCCAAACACCAGCTCCTAGTTGACAGAACAGTCGCCCAAGACTGCAGGTCCCGTAATACCAACCTGTGCACTGCCTGGATTGATTACAAGAAATCCTACGACTCAATGCCACACACATGGATCACTGAATGCTTGGAGCCGTACAACATCAACAGGACTCTAAGAGCGTTCGTTGCAAACTCGATGAGGTTGTAGAAAACCACCCTCGAGGCCAATGGTAAGCCACTAGCACAAGTGTCCATCAAATGTGGCATATACCAAGGTGATGCTCTGTCCCCACTGCTGTTCTGCATAGGTCTGAACCCCCTAAGCCAAATAATCAACAAGACAGGCTACGGATACCGCCTCAGGAACGGGGCCACGATCAGTCACCTCCTCTACATGGATGACATCAAGCTGTACGCCAAGAGCGAACGGGACATAGACTCCCTGATCCACACCACCAGGATCTACAGCAATGACATTGGGATGTCATTCGGGCTTGAGAAATGTAGTAGGATGGTGACAAAGCGAGGCAAGGTAGTCCAGCTCTTAGAGCAGGGACTATTAAAGCAGATATGGAACATATTTTAGAAACCTGCAATGTGAGCATTATTATGTTGGCATCTTTGCTTTTCCATTAGAACATAATGAAAAAACGCAACATTGGCCAGCGTCACTGTGCACATTGAAATGATAAGAAATATCGAATCGATACAAAAAGCTGTTGTTGGGAAAAGTGACATTGTGTTGTACGTATGACTGAAGGTTGATTGAAATCTTTCAAGAATAAGAAAAAAGCTACAACTCATTTAAAGTGTAGATGAATTAGTGAAGTATGTATCAATAAAGTGATTAGGGAGCGTGATTTAATTTCTCTTCACTGAGAACGCTTTTGTGTTTACACAGCAACATTTTGAACAGTTCCACAGAAACAGCTGTAAAACTGAAAACAATGAACATTTTCATGTTAGGCCACTGGTGGGTTCTGTCGTTTGTTTTTGTAATGAAACCACACACACATTCGCACAGAGAACAAGACACTATAAACAATAGTGAGTACACAAGACGCACGTATGGACAGACGGCCAAGTTGAATTGTTATTCGGGGTGACTGTCAACTATAAAACTACCAAGTTGCAGGAAAATACGGACTGGGAGTCATGACACTGGAGGAGAAACGGTTGTTATTGATCATTTATTTATGCATGTGCAGAAGAACTATTTACTCGGGCTGTGGTGCACATGTGCAGCAGCAACGTTTCCACTGTCATGGAAATGGAGATGAAATAGGAGCGTATTCAAAAAATCGTGTTTTCCACTGTTCGCACGGACACATAGTCAAAGGATTTTCAAAGAGTTCCACCTTGGGAGCCATTTTCAAAAAGTTGTATTTTTGCTGGATCCAAGCCCCGTTGCCTTATAAACTGACTCCCAAAATGCAACAAGTCTTCCGGTTTCCATTGCAAATAGGAAGGGAGTCTGCTAGAAACCCGTCGATTGTATGGGAGCAGTGCCAATCACAGCTCCAACTGAAAAAAACAACAACAATATGTTAGTTTTCAACCTTGAGAACCTGTCATGTGGGATTTAACCCTAAGCATTGTGGTTTTGGATGAGTTACATTGTTTCCTTAGCTGCTCCTTCCAGAGAGTGCCTGTGAATTCACAGGCAGAATTTGTAGACAGATAGTGAATACCACAGGGGATTAAACCTGTGGCATCTGCAGGTGATCAAAGGGTCCCTTTGGTTTCCTGATCAGGAAAATCTCAATTTCCACAACTGTCTGCAGGGCTAATCTTTATTGTCGGATGTACTGTAGATTCTAATCTTGACAAAGGAAGAGATTTGAGGGGTCCTCGAATTACGGTACGTGAGAGAAGAAGACAAAACACCAGCCCATCATTGACTTAAAAGCAAGTTTTTGCCAGACTTTACGTCCAGGTTGTGTTATACACCAGCCTACACATGTATGAACACTAGCCCATCCTCTCATTACAACACTTGTGAGGGTCTCTTGGCAGCACTGCTTAAATCTCAACTTTACCGCTACCATTGGAAGCCTAATCCCAGCATTTACATTAACCCCATTAACCTTCCCCTTAGCCGCTATCTTGACAGCATGCTGGGCGTCAGGATGAGGCCACTCCAGAATGGACCACTGGGTGTTGCATTCATGAACTTTAGACAAATAATATCTAGAAATCTACAAGAATTAGCAACAATGCGTGTAACCATATGTACTTTTTAAAATATTCTCATTCATTTCTATTTTTTAATGTAACTTAATTTCATTTTGATTGATGACAAATGTTCATTGGACATTCCCTGAAAGCTGCAGATTCCTGTTCAAGTGATGAAGATGACTCTGTAAACCAGGGTAGTCAAACATAAGGAGCCAAAATCGGCCTGCAAGAGGTGCCAACCCCCCTAAACCACCAAGCAAATTGTAAAATTTCAAAGAATTTATTTTCCAAATAAAACTCAACAAACACAATGCAACCCAAGCTGAGATATCAGTGATGCTGCCATGAAAGATCGGAATTTCACTTTAGCCCAGTGGTTCTCAATTGTTTTCTGTCACGCCCCCCCTAGAGGACAGAATCCCCCCCCCCCGCCCCCCCCGAATTGTACTACCATTGAGAACTTGATAATATTTATTTATTTATCTGTATAAACCACTGTATGAGTTGCTGGCACCAGCATTCTGCATACAATCGCCTGATTATCAAAATAAATCTCTATGGTGTGAGGTTTTATGCACCTTGCGATGTGGTGGGCAACTTTGTAAGAGGCTAACGGCTTTTTTGTTTACTGATGCCGCGCTGACAAAATGACCGGCTTGTTGGCGATACTCATGGAGTTTACCATGAAACAACTCCAGTGGCTTACTGACATAACGGGTGTATGGTCTCCAGGTGTATGGTCTACAGGTGTATGGTGTATGGTCTCCAGGTGTATGGTGTATGGTCTCCAGGTGTATGGTGTATGGTCTCCAGGTGCCGTCTTCATTTATTTGGTTTCATGCTCCGCTGCCAGAGTTTTTAGGCATAAAACACAAACGGGTGTTTCCTGGTTTCCGACGTGTTCACGGTAAACCTAAGGGCGACGTAGCATCGTCATATCTCCTGCTCTTACTAGCTTTATGTTTACTCTCACCTGTTTTCTTTTCGTCTGACGCCTCATCCTTTTTTCTTTTCACTCCTGTCAGAAACTTCTCCACCTCTCCTCCTCCTCCGCCAGCTCTGTACACCGGTGTTGGTGTTGTACTTCTTCTCCTCTACTGGTTGAACAGGCAGCCAGTTGATTAGTTTGAGCACTGCTGCCACCTAGTGGCTGGAGGGCCTTTTTTAATCCTTCAAGCATGAATAAAGACACTAATACTGAAAGTCGCGCCCGCCTCGCGCCCCCCCTGACACCCCACCACGCCCCCCCAGGGGGGCGCGCCCCACCATTTGAGAAGCACTGCTTTAGCCTCAAAGCCATGCTGTTTTATGAAAACTCCTATAAAGTAACAACTTTTTGGACACTTCGCTATATTTTGCCCCAGATGCTTTCATTAAAATTTGCTTTTTTTTCTAGATTGCAGTAATTTTCTGTGATGGCTGTTTAGTTTTGCCAAAATATTGGCATTGAGGTGGAAGTGGACTTGCAGACAATACTGATTCATTCACTGACTCATTGATATATTTGGTGTGGAGAAAAAAGGGAATATGAATCTCCCCTGGATGTACGGATGCAGTAAAAGGTCATTGCACAAAATATATCTCCTAACTGTGCGTCACTCCTCAAAACACTGTTTTCATTAGTATCGAGCCACAAATGATGGACGCACATGTGCGGACAGACACAGGGGAAGGACAGGAAGCATGCCATGAAACCAAACCATGAAACCAAACCGTGATGGCCAAACGTAACTTAATACCAGTTTTGTGTTTTGCACATGGTAATGGTCTTTGATTTGATGAGTGGTTTATTTAGTCCTTTATGGGATTGATAACAGTCCCTTCCAGCCATTTCATATTTCTTCTAAACTAACCACGAATTACAATCCTTCACTTTTCTGATAAAATCATGCTTTTTTGCCAGGCACTTTTACAATGTGACTAAGATGAGACAACGGGATTGTAAAAAGCTTTTTTTTTAATACATCTTGTGAGAGTTCATTCTATTTAGACATATTTTCTATTATTATAAGTTGTGAACTAAGGTTTCATGACTCTCACCTCGGCACGCCATGATGATGCACGATGTCACGTCGTACTCAGCGGGTTGTATCAGCGATGAGTACTCCATGCGGTATTGGACCCAATACCCCTGGGCTTTGTATTGATGCTTTCCTCATTTTAAAATGTAGTAAATCATATTGCCTGTTAGACATCAATGTTAATTATAAATTCCTCACAGTTTATTTCACACAACCCGAGACACACGCTTTATATTCCATGTTCATGAAGGTAGTCGCGCTAATCGATTGCGTTATTTCTGCCAGACCTGAACCTCAGTGAGTCTCCATGAGTTTCCATGTGTGTCTGAGCACAATGTTAAGTTCATACCTGTTTGTGTACATGCAGCCCTTCAGTCGATCAGGCTCTGTGTCTTGCTACAGGCGACTGCAGGTCGTCTTGAATGCAGGCAGCCTAACCTGAAGTAGGTGATGTCAGGGGTCAAGATTTGGCCCCTTTCTTCCCCCAGGGATTAGTAAAGTATTTCAGACTGATTCTGAACTTCTGAAGATGGGTTTGAGCTCTATATGCTGCTGCACACCTGTGGGTTGATGATCCCTGTGCTGGAGGCCAACTCAAACAATTTGTTTCAAATGCCCTTATTAGTCATCAGTACCATTCACAAGCACTGTGGCATTAAATTATAATTTAATTATGTGGAGAACATAGGACCTATACACATGTAATGACTCTCAGTGAGTTATCACATTACTTTTTCATTTGATTCACCATTGATACTTTGACAAAAACATACTGTGCAGCTGAACTTTGCTTAAACTCCAAGAACTCATCAAGACCCAAGGCAACATTTGCAGGCTTCTCCTTGAGGAGCTGCAAAGGACACAACACCACCACAGAAGGTCTGAGCTGTCGACAGAATGGAAGAGATTAATGACCAACACATTCTCAAGTTGACTATCCTGTAACAGCAAAGTGACAAGGAAAAACAGTTTCAGACCCTGAAGATCTTTGGAACGTAGCTCCAGTTCTAAATGGGTTAATGCTGCAGGCCAGAGATTCAACAAAAAATGCAAAAAATGTGGATCAGATATTGCAAAAGCCATCTTGGCCTTTCCTTCTCTACAATGAATACACATAATAGTATTATACAGTAAATACATGTGGAACACATATGGATAAGTTGTGTACCAAATGTGAGTTTGTAAGTTTGGATCAATCCCTCATAACCAGATTACATCTCAGGACCTCACTTTTCCCATGAAATGTTTACATCTGCGAGTGAGTTGACTGATTTAACCGGTACTACATCAACCAGCTAGAGCAGAAGTCTCCAACCATGGTCCTTAAGAGCCCCTGTCCTGGATGTTTAAGTTCTCTCCCTGCTTCAGCATACCTGAATCTAATGATGATGTCATCACCAAGGTTGTGAAAAAGCCCAATAACGAGCCCCTCATTGCAATCAGCTGTGTTGCAACTGGGAGGGAGCTAAACCCTGCAGGACAGGGGCCTTCGAGGACCGAGGCTGGAGACCCCTGAGCTGGAGTGTTGGGATGACAACTCCTAAACCTGCACTACCTGGTGCTTCTTCTTGTCACCATTATTTATTTTGGATTGTCGTTCAATAGATGACCATCTGAGTCATTTACCATTCAATCTTCCACCATACTCAGTCTTATTCCAAAAGGATACCAAAACACTGTCAAAAACGAAATATTGATTGATGTCCATCCATCCATCCATTGGCTACCGCTTTATCCGGGGCCGGGTCGCGGAGGCAGCAGTCCAAGCAGAGTTGCCCAGACTTCCCTCGCCCCAGACACTTCCTCCAGCTCCTCCGGTGGCACCCCAAGGCGTTCCCAGGCCAGCCGAGAGACATAGTCTCTCCAGCGTGTCCTGGGTCTGCCCCGAGGCCTCCTACCGGAGGGACATGCCCGGAACACCTCCCTAGGGAGGCGTCCGGGGGGCATCCGAAATAGATGCCCGAGCCACCTCAGCTGGCTCCTCTCGATGTGGAGGAGCAGCGGCTCTACTCCGAGCTCCTCCCTGGTGACTGAGCTCCTCACCCTATCTCTAAGGGTGCGCCCAGCCACCCTACGGAGGAAGCTCATTTCAGCCGCTTGTATCCGGGATCTCGTTCTTTCGGTCATGACCCATAGTTCATGACCATAGGTGAGGGTAGGAACGAAGATCGACCGGTAAATCGAGAGCTTCGCTTTTTGGCTCAGCTCCTTCTTCACCACGACGGACCGGTACAACGTCCGCATAACTGCAGACGCTGCACCGATCCGCCTGTCGATCTCACGCTCCATCTTTCCCCCACTCGTGAACAAGACCCCAAGATACTTAAACTCCTCCACTTGGGACAAGGGCACTCCACCGACCTGGAGGGGGCAAGCCACCTTTTTCCGGTCGAGAACCATGGCCTCGGATTTAGAGGTGCTGATCTTCATCCCAGCTGCTTCACACTCGGCTGCGAACCGTGTCAGTGCACGCTGAAGGTCCAGGCTTGATGGGGCCAACAGAACCACATCATCCGCAAATAGCAGAGATGAGATTCTGTGGTCCCCAAACCGGACCCCCTCCGGCCCCCGGCTGTGCCTAGAAATTCTGTCCATATATATGATGAACAGAACCGGTGATAAAGGACACCCCTGCCGGAGGCCAACGTGCACAGGGAACAGGTCCGACTTACTGCCGGCAATGCGAACCAGACTCCTGCTCCGGGAATACAAGGACCGAACAGCCCTCAACAAGGGACCCCGGACTCCGTACTCCCGGAGCACCCCCCACAGGACATCTCGGGGGACGCGGTCGAACGCCTTCTCCAGATCCACAAAACACATGTGGACTGGTTGGGCGAACTCCCACGAACCCTCAAGCACCTAGTGGAGGGTATAGAGCTGGTCCAGTGTTCCACGACCAGGACGAAAACCGCATTGTTCCTCTTGGATCCGAGGTTCGACTAACGGCCGGACCCTCCTCTCCAGTACCCTGGAATAGACTTTCCCGGGGAGGCTGAGGAGTGTGATCCCTCTGTAGTTGGAACACACCCTCCGATCCCCCTTCTTAAAGAGAGGGACCACCACCCCGGTCTGCCAGTCCAGAGGTACTGTCCCCGCCCGCCACGCGATGTTGCAGAGACGAGTCAACCACGACAGTCCCTGCACATCCAGAGACTTAAGGAACTCTGGGCGAATCTCATCCACTCCCGGTATTAGATGTAACGATCTACCTTCATAAAACGGCTAATTTTATATATGTCACATATATTAAAAACCTATATCAAAACCTATATTAAAACTTAAATGTTTATATAGGTTCTTTCCATGTGGGTATACGTGCTGCAACATAGCTCACTGCTAAGGGCAGAGAAAGATTGGTGGAAATGGCGTGAAACTCATTGGTAGTGTTTGTTTTCTGGTCAGAATGAGCAATTTCACACAAAGATTGGCAGTCTGTAGACTGTAAACACAACTTTACAAACAAAAACAGCACCAAATGCAAACAGCAGCGCCAAACAAATCCAAAGAAAGTTAATAAAAAGCGAGCACTCATCAACACTTAAACCCATCCTGCTGTAAAATGCTGCACAAAGCCTTTGTTGGTCTGAGTTAGCTCATCCATTTTTGGTGTCTGTCTTCCTCTACTCACAATTTCCATTTCTTCTGCAAACGAAGCAGGTCCGCTATTGTGTCATCCGATCTTGCTGTTAAATTAGCTGCCATCACTCCAGAGTAGCAGGTGATAACAGAGCGTCATCACCACCTGCCCATGGGCCAATCAGTCAAGCTCATTTCAATGACGACGCCAAGACCAGCGCAAGAAACTCCGCTGGCCCTAAGGCGTTCTGTCAATAACTAATTTGATTGGCTGATGATACCGTCACTCAACATTTTAACCCAATAGCAGTGTCCAGCTTCCATCAGAAGTTAGCAATGCTTTTCTCTGCTTGCCCTGGCAAAGGAAAAGGACTGCAGAGTTTAGGAATGCTAATGAGAATTCAGTAAGTCATTACCATTCCTAAACTTTGCCTTGTTTGGGGTTTTCAAGTAGGTTAATTCTTTGTATACTTTAGTATAACCCTAGCACTCTATAATAATCCGTAGTGTAAGCTCTTTAATAGTACATTTTAAATCTTCTGTTACCATTTTCTGCCACCGCAGTAAACCAATTAAGCCAATGAAAAGAGAACGCCTACTGTTAAGTATCTTCTAACCTCATGTACAATTGACTTATATACCATATTCAATGGTTTTGTACTATCAATAACGTTTAAATTTCAGAGACATTTTGCAATATTCTGAAAACAATGTCCATTTACACAGCAATAGCAGAAACACTGAGAATACTATGGTTCGCATGCCAGAGGCCAATACTACCATTTTGCCGCATCTGACCAATCGCACACACGGAGAAACCGGGCGGAGCAGCTTACTTTACCACAGAGTAGCAGTTACTTTCTTAAAATATGAAGAATTAATAAACATCCACAGAGCTAAAAGTAACCCTGTTGCCAAAGCCAGAAAACTGGTGAGGTTATACGATATTACTTCATCGAACAATATAAACGGACTGCAGGTCACTGTTGATCACTCAATTTTACTTTATTAAGGCACAAATATGTTAGGCAGCACTTTATCGCTGCTCTTCTTTTCATTCAAATTTTCCATCAAGTTGTTTTGAGGCTCAGAATCCCTGTGTGTATTTTGTTTTGAAACATCTATTCCTCACCGTCACAGCACATGCAGTGGTGCATTCCATAAATACATGTTTTTGCAGATATTGGGCATGACCAATATTAACTTCATTATTTCAGGAAGAACCCTCGGAGAGCGAAACAGATCTGTGAACAAGTCAATGACAAAACAAAAACATCCTTCAAAGCCTGAGTGACCAGGCTTTATTTTGTTATGTCAAAAAGATTGCTCTAAAAACTGTCTCTTCTAATCATTCCACTGAAAATCTGTGCAACAATCAGGATAATCAAAGAATGGACAGGTCCTTTTACAAGAGATATGATTTAGTCGGGAGGCTGAGCTTTTATACTCACTGTGATCTAATCCAAGCCCTGGAGCACGTCAGACATTGAGAGTAAGTTATTGGGGGGATTTACCAGCTAATAAGTGAAACAGCTTTTCAATTTGGAAAAACAAGGGTTCATCTCTGACGTTACCTCCATAAGAGAAAATCTCGTTATGTAGTAATAGGCCTCATGTCATGCGTTGGTGTTGGTTTTTTTTGTGATGAAACCACACACATACATGTACGCAGATAACAATACACTGCAAACATTAACAATGGCAACTACTGTACATTGGATACGGACACACATAAGGACAGACAACCAAGTTGGATTATCATTCCAGTGACTCTCGACTATAAAACTACATTGCAGATCAACATGTACTGGGAGTCATGACACCCTGGGGGAAACGTTGTCCTTGTACATCTACTTGCACATGTACAGAAGAACTGCTGTGTAA